>NC_141893.1:15699152-16002796 GCF_030686135.1 Camelina sativa
GATTACTGCAAGTAAACGTATAAATACATATAGATTTATCTCAAATTTATGGTGCCAAAGGTACTCTATTAAAAATGTAAACAGCTATACTACAAGTACATTCAATCCAGAAAAAAAATGTAAACACCTGAAATGCTTTGAACAATAATTATATTCTTTTATGAATATAACAGTTTTATGTAAAAAATTTGTACTTTATGTTTATTTTTTGTTGGATTAATTAAAAATTATGCAAATGAATGTAACAGGAATAGGAAAATAGAGAAGAAAGATATAGTGATGTGGTACACCGTTGGATTCCACCATGTCCCATGCCAAGAAGATTTTCCGACAATGCCTACTATGTCTGGCGGCTTTGAACTTAGGCCAACAAACTTTTTCGAGCAAAATCCTGTCCTCAAGGCTAAACCTATGAACCTCACCACCGTTCCAAAGTGTACTCCAAAGAGCAATTAATAACCAGCTCATCATATAATGGAACCAGCTCATCACATAATAAATGCAATTCATGATTTTATATGTATGAGGAATTGTTAAGAGATTCCCAAAGATAATTATGTATTCGGGTGTATCCATATACATATGATAATATGAATAAATAAAAGAACGAAATTAGTATTTATGTGTGTTTAAAAATGTTGTTGTTGGTCTTGGCATTTTTGTGCCTAGAGTAAACTGATAGCTATGTGACCCCATATATTTCAACTCCATTCTTTTTCTATAGTACATGAAAAGGAGAGGACATTAAGATTTGCTCCCACCTACATGTGTTTCACTTAAAGAAAAATACATTTAAGATTTTTTGAAAAGTAACAATAAAATGGTAAATATATACTCTGTTGCTTTAGCTCTTATGGTTTACCGTCAATTATGCCAACTTTGAAAATTTAAACCTACATCGAGTTTTAACATTAAGACAATAAACTGTTAAAAAAAAACTAGGTAGCTAGATAACTATAGCGATTAGAGATACTTTAGTAAATGATGGTTTTGGATATGAGAAAGAACCGTAGTACCGTCAACGTAAGATGCATAGTTTATCAAGGATGGGGGATATATCACTCAATCATATTCTTCTCTGCCTCAATTCCTGAAGTGAAGGAAAAGCCAACTCAACTGCTCCTCTAGCGCCGGTGGTTAATGTAGTTGTTCATGACGTGTTGCGGCTAATCCTTGAGTCCCTCGCCTTATTGTAAGGACAAATCAGTGGAGGTTCAAGACCAAGACCCAAGGAATGGGAGACCCAATTTTTCTCTCTTTTTCATGTTCATCTTTTTTTTTGGTCTTGCCGCGTTCGTCCTGTGCCTTTCGGCTGAGTTTCAGAAGGCTAAGGTAAATGAATTCTGAAATGACTTTTTTCTCAAGTCATCCTTTTTCTGTTCTAAGAGCATGACTTCGGGTTTAAAACTTAGCTAAAAGGTTGACGTTATTTTCTAACGGGAAAGATCTGAAATGGGACGGAGAATCTTGTTATTTACCCGAAAATCATGCTTTCGGGTTAGAATCGCTGCTTTGGTCTGTCTTTCAGTTGCTCAGATCGTTGGAAACGTTGTGGTCTGTAGAGGTTTCTTGAAAACGGACACAACCGGAACGACACCGCTTTGTATAATCCTTCTGTTGTTTTCTTGGTAGGACCGTAGGACCAGCCCCGTCTTAAACAAATATGGGACCTCTGTCAAATTTTTAAAAAACCTAAAAATCTTTAATAAATTTTTTTTTGAAAAAATTGGACCCTCTGGCTTAAAGAAATTTTTTAATATTTAGGATGTACCCATGACATTTGCCTACTCTGCCATAGGGTAGAGACGGCCCTGCGTAGGACGATACTTATTACATCATAGTTTACCAACAAAGAAACAAATATGTTGAAATATCTAGCATTCTAGTGATCTAGTTTTGTAGCCGTGTCATAATCATGATTAAATTTACAATTACGTAACTATATAATACATAAATTAATTGCAGGGTCAATTTTGCGGTTGCGGTTACGTTGATAAGCGTTGGTGCAAGCATGGATGCCCGGGGCATCACGCAATCAAGTGAAACGATGAAAATATGGGGGGGGGGGGGCATATTAATTTTTTTTTTTTTATGTTGTTATCGCCAAAAAATTATATATATATATATATATATATTCAACAGCTTTCATTCATTAAATTTAAATGGAGTCCTCAGAGAGAATGTTTACAGTGTGGTCCTCATGAAAGATGTTTACAAGGCAAGCAGGAATATAAGTGTGACAACCCGTCCGTTGGGGCCAGCTTAGGGTCCGTTGGGGCGGCTAGCAGTGAGGCTAGTGGGGTGTACGGGACGGATTGTCACAATAAGAATAAGATACAAAAGGAGAAAGATTATCCATAGCTTCTTTTACTAAACGATCTGGTCCAATAAAATTCCACAGATTCAAACTTTTGCTTCCTGCTGCAATGCTGCTACTTCTCTTATCCAATTGTGAAGTGTGAAGTTAAATTTATTTTTGTTGGACTTTCTTTTTCATCATTTTGCATGTGGGCTTTAAATTTCAAAGAATTAAAATGGTAATTAAAATTATCTAATTAATGAATTTATTTAGTTATATTTTAGTTTTTAATAACACCTTTAAACAACACTGTCAAAAAAAAACGAAAAAAAAAGTAATTTGTTTTTATAATTTTAAGGCAGACAAAAAAGTTTATGAAAGTTTTTTTTTTCTTTCTAGAAACTGCATATAAAATTAGAAACTGTTCTATAATTTTTTTTACTACTACTACTTATATTTTTGCAAAAAAAAAATTAGAATATAATTTTTTTATTTGCTTTGGGCACTAAAAACATCGAGCCAGCCCTGTGAACAGTGAGTAGAGATACGGTAAAAGGTTACTAAATCACGAGTGTTACCTTGTCAAATTGTGAAAGACGGTGTGTGTTCGCAGCGTCTAGCATTTTGTACGTTACAACGCTGGTCATTATTCGCGGAGCGTTTGCGTCTCAAGCCAAGCCTTCAGTACACACTACAAAAAAACATGTATGTTTTATCATTTATTTTGTATCACAAAACTAAATGAAGTAAATTTAAATTACTTATTTTCAAGTGAAGCAAATAAAAATGATTAGCATCAATTAGATCATTTGATGTTATAATTATCTAATTTTACTTCAGTTATTTACAATTGATTCAGTTTCAATTAGATTATATCATTTTTTCAAAAATTGATATAAAATATATGTTTATATCATTTAGATAATTGATGTTTTTTGTGTGGACAAAATCACTTTTAAAAAATATTTAAAATTTACATCAATTAAAAATTGATGTTAAATAAAATTATATTTATAGAATTAATAAATCTATTTTAAAACATACTTGTGAACGTAAAAAACAATCAATGTAAAACAATTTGTATCATCATGGGCAAGAGCATGGGCTACAAATTTTGCTGCAGCTTTTAAGAACATACCAAATCCACCTTTCACAAACACACCAAATTTGCCTAATCGTAATCAGGTAAATAGTACTTATATATTAATTTCACAAACAATAAAATTTCACATCTCGTCCTTAATATAATATATATATATATATATATATATATTTTAATCAGGAAATGGACGATGGTGCCAATAGATATTCAAACGGTGGAAACACTGCTAGAGATATATGATCACAGAATGGACAATGTTGCCAGTGGACTTAGTTTTACAATGTTTTCTTAGGACTTTGATTTACGTTATTTATTTTCTATTTTATGTTTAATATATGGTTTTTTTAATTAATTATTTTTGGTTTTTAACTTTTAATTTTTAATAAATCAATTAAATAAGCTCTTTTGGTATTAAAATATAATTATTCATATGAAAAATAATAATATTCGAATTAGTTTTTTAACTGAAATAATTATTAGAATCATTTATGAAAACTGACGTGAAGTTACCATTAATTATGTACAAATGATAATAATATCCCAAATCGATTAACGCAAATGATGCAATTATTAAAATCAGTTTAGAAAATTGACACTACTTTTTATTTCAGTTATACATAACTGATTCTAATATTTGAATCGGTTAATGTCAATGATATAATAATTAAAATCACTTCAAAAATTTGACACCAAATTAACATCAATTACATACAAGTGATATTAATAGTAGAATTGGTACTCGAAAATGATGCAATTATTCTAATCATTCTTTATAATTGACACTAATTTTAAATCAACTTAACTAAATGACATAAATACTAACATCATTTAAATAAAATGATATAAATGTTGATGTCAATTTAAATAAATGATATATATTGACATTGATAAAATGATCGATGAAAATATTTGAATATTAGCATCGATTTAGTATAAACCAATACAAATTATTTGCATCGACAAAATGTAAATCATTTTTAAAGTGATGCACATTATTTTTGCATCATTTAAAACTGATACTAATATAGAAAATATATATATTTTATTATTATCACATATTTTTCTAGAAAATATATATATATATATATATATATATTTTTGCATCATTTAAAGATATTTTTGGAAATCTATTTTTTCATAAACGCGAATGGCTTAAAAAGTGGATTTCCTTGAATCTAAAGCTAAAGAAAGAATATTCTTTTAAAAAGAATATATATATTTAAAAGGAAAGAAAGTACAATATAAAAACTTACTTATTGGAGATTGTTACAAAAGACGAGAGGCTATGTGAGAAAGAAAGTGATGCAGGCTATGTGATAATAATATATATATATATATATATATATGTTCTTTTTAAAAATAAAAGAAAGTGATGCAGATTATTTTTGTATCACTTTAAAAATATGTGATGCAGATTATTTTAAAAATAAAAGAAAGAAATATGTGAAAATAAAAGAAAATATATATATTTGTGCATATGTGATAATATATATATATATATATATGTGTTTTAGATGATAATAAAATATATATATATATGCAGATTATATGTTTTAAAAATAAAAGAAAGAAAGTAAAAGAAAGTGATGCAGATTATTTTTGCATCATTTAAAGATGACGCCTAGACGACCGCTTAGACCGCCTCAAATCAAATAATATTATTTTAATATATATATTTTATTTTTAACTGCATATATTTAAAATTTTAAGTATTATATTCATATACATATTTATAAATATTCATATATTATTAATCTAAATTAAATAAATGTATTTGTTCTAAGTTTAGTTTATGATTTATTATTATTTATTTCTTCTAACATATATTTTTACATAATTTTATATATAATGTTTTATATTGTAAACGTCTAAACCGCCTAAAAACGCTTAAAACCCCGACTAGATGTTTTAGGCGCTAGGCGCTAGTCACCGCCCAGATACCGCCTAACGCTTTCTTGAACACTATATACATGATACCTATTTTTTGGTAAAAATATACTTTATATTTGTTTTGGATATATTAAATAGGTAGAAATATAGAAATATTCAAATATATGAAGATGAAGTAATTTTATAATCAAAGACGAACACCATTATTTGCATTTAACATTCTAATTCGTATTTTAAGTTAAAAAAAATTATAACACATGCTATTTGATCAAGAATATTGTTGGAAATGTGTTATTTTAAAAATAATAATCAAACTTTAAGTTAAAATAATTATAACACATTACAGCTACGTCCTCACGTAGCGTTGTGAAAGAAAAACTGCGGTTTATCAAATTTTAAGGTTCAAGGATAGTGAGATAGAGAGAGATTGATGGTGACAGTGTTGCTAGTTGATGAAGATTGATAATCTAAGTCATTCTCAGAAAACTTATAAAACGTAAACGCAACGTCACTCCACACCATGCACACTATTTGTGTTTACGAAACGACATCATTAGGCCAATATTTCAGAAACCCATCTCAGCGTAGTACTGTGGACAAAATATCGACGGTTAGTAATGGTTTCTTGGTCCATAAGCAACCTCGCAATTTATATAATGCAACTAGATCATAATAAATCCACAAATATTTAATTAAACACAGATAACCAAGAAGTGTCTTCATCAACGCTAGCGATGTTAATCAGAAATTTTAGGGACATTTTCACTCAAATTAAGGATTCAATCTATAAAAACTCGAACACCAACATCTAAAGAACTAACATCTAGTAAAGAACCAATTCTGTAATGTCTATGTTATGTATTTTCTCTACATTTTGGTGAATGGATCATATATGTATTGTATGTTTTGTGTATGCATGATATAATATGACTCGTAAAAGCATTTGTACACCATCCTGGTAAAAGCATATGCATTTCAATAACTCCATTTGTTCTAACCCTAGGGTTCAAGATCGATGGACATAAGGTCAAAATGGTTAGTTACTATTTTAAAAAAAAAAGAAAAAAAAATATACTTATGTATAGTACTCACATATTTTGTGAAAGAACTTCTATGTTTAGGGCAACAAAACCCTAATTAACATGTGTTTTAAATGAAAAATAAATAAATAAATAAATAAAATTGGGAATTACTCTTTAGTTGATCTACGGAATTCAGATTCTATTGACTTGGTTTTAGCTCGAATTGGTATTTAGTTGATGAGTTCACTGGAATGCTTTGTTCTGTTCTCTTTTGTCTTTGAAGCTTGAGGACTTATTCATTCTTCAATTGTTTAGTTTTGGTCGAAATTAATAAGACTTTGTAAGTTAGGATCGATCATTCATATACTGTCTCAACAAAACCCTAATTAACATGTGTTTTAAATGAAATAAATAAATAAATAAATAAAATTGGTGGCTATATAAGTACACTTAACCCATGTCTATCAAAATCACAAAGCAATGGCTCGACTTCACTTCATCATCTTAATCTTTTCTTCTATTTTCGCAATCTCCTCCTCAAGCATCCGACCGCCTCACCCCTTTGATGCCTTGACTAGGACTGAACTAAAACTCGTCCGTAACGTCATCAAGAAAACGTACCCAGTCGGTCCGAAATACAACTTCACTTTCCAATACGTGGGTCTCAATGAACCTGACAAGTCCCTAGTCCTATCGTGGCATTCATCACCGGACCTAAACGTCAAACCACCGCCACGTCAGGCATTCGTTATCGTCCGAGATAACGGAAAGACCCGAGAAATCGTTGTTGACTTTTCCTCTCGAGTCATCATCTCGGACAAAATCCACGTAGGGAAGGGTAACCCTACGCTCACTATTGACGAGCAAGAAGCAGCCACCGCACTTGTTCACAAGTTCAAGCCGTTCCGTGACTCTATCAGGAGACGTGGCTTGAAATTGTCAGAGGTTGTGGTCACCTCCTCAACAATGGGATGGTTCGGTGAGACGAAGACGAAGAGGCTTATAAAAACGATACCTTTTTACCTTAATGGGTCGGTGAATACGTATCTTAGGCCTATTGAAGGAATGACAATAATAGTAAACCTTGACAAAATGATGGTAACGAAGTTTAAGGACAGATTCACGAGTCCTCTGCCGAAGGCTAACGGGACGGAGTTCCGTTTCTCAAAGCTCAAGCCGCCGTTTGGCCCGGCGCTTCAAAACGCTGTCCTTTTTCAGCCCAGCGGTCCAGGGTTCAAGATTGAAGGTCACATCGTGAGGTACTATACTAGGATCTCTCTCTTTCTGTCTCTTTGGCCGCACGCACAATTATAGATAAGATTTTGCAAACAATTACTATTCAGCGTGAATAATAGCATATTTTTAGCCTTTTTCTCCCAAAATTTTCTAAGTTGTTGTTCTCACTTACATCTACGAGAGATATTTATAACTTAATTATTAAAAGTCGGTAAACTCTTATAATTTTTTTCTCTTAAATCAGCCAATCAACTGAGAAAATATAAGAACTCCAAACTCTTAAGCCAACATCGTTTTCATGTTAGTGGTAAAGCTACGAACACAGATTACTTTACTTAGATGATTAGATTTATGGACAGCGTTTAAAACAAAATAAGTAACTTATAGTACATATTAGAAAATATACATATTTATATATACTCGTGAGAAAAAGTTTTCTCTAAGAGCATTATTATCCGTTATCTTGGTTTTGAGTGTCTCAGAATTCTTTTTTTAATATATATATATATATTATTTTTATTATTTAATTAAATTTATTATCTAGTACCAATAAAAACAAAACAGCTGTCAGTTTTTCACTCATCTGTGTCTCTGAATGTCGACGCAAAGACACTTTATCTCAAGATTTAATTTTCTCTCCTTCTTTTAATTTTTTTTATTATTATTTTTTTGACACTGATAGAAAGACCCTCCCGATGAAAATGTCCTAAATCAAACATTTTTTCGTACGTTTTCAAACTATTTTAAGATATAATTTTAGTGGCTTATATATACAGATTAACTGTGTGATAATCACACATTGAATATTCTTTAAATAAATTTGAATTTGAATGGCAATAGTAGATGATTATTAAGAAAAACACAATTATTTGATATACTGTCATTGAATATTTAATTTCTCTATTTTTGGTATGTGAGAGAGAATTATAGTAAATAAGAAATTGTGGAAAGAATATGCGCTTTCCAGAAAATTTGAAAATGAAAACTTAATTAACATTTGATTATCAGTTCGTTTTATATGGTTGTGAAATAGATGGGCAAATTGGGAGTTTCACATGTCGTTCGACGTTGGTTTTATATGGTTGTGAAGTATATAATTATGGTTTGGTCTTTCGTTTGTGTTATCCTCAGTCCTATACACCTATATACATAAAAGAATCCTAAACCCAGTTCCAGCATCATAAAAACAAAATTGTAAGTTTGTAGTTAAAATTTTATGGATGTTTTATGTAAATATAAGTCATATGTGACATTAATTACAATATGTTAACTTTTAGTGATTATTGGTTATTTTTATTAAAAAAAAAACAAACACACACTGAATTTTAAACTTTAATTCTTTCTTTATAACTAACTCAATCCTTAAACAAAAATATCATTATTTTTAAGTGAATATTTCAAAGCATATTTTGAGATTTCAAATCTAAACCTTTACATTTATGGTTGGTTCGATTATTTAACATACTGTATGTACATACAATTACAATAAAATCTACTAAATTTGTGAAAACATGTATCAGTGTATCACAAAGATTTTAATGGATGAATAATTTAGTACAAAATTGTTGGACCATTCAATATAAATTTGTAGGTTTAAATACATTCAATGTAATTTCATTTAAAGAGGAATAAAAAAAAACTATAAATATTTGGAAATATATAAAGAACCTACAGTATTGTAATTGAAAATTAATTAATAGATAAGACAGTCAGAATAATTAAGTCCAGATTATTATTTTCCACAAGTCTAATTTTGTTTTCTACTCTCTTTTTTTTTTAATTTCGTCAACGTTTTTTTACTCTCTTGTTTTTGCTTTCTTTTACATAGTTATAAATTCTTTAATTATAAACCCACATATACGCAATATGCTAATCTAATCTAATATTAATTTAATATCATCACGAAAGTATTTTTGCCTATAAGTTGAAACATTAACCAAGTCCATCAAATCAAACAAAAACACATCAAGTCAAAGAACAATATGGCTCCACTTTACTTCACCATTCTCATTTTTTTCTCTATCGTTCTCGTAATCTCATCCTCAGCCTTTACTCCACCGCGTCACCCATTTGATCCCTTAACCGAGACGGAACTCAAACTCGTCCGGACCATCATCAACAAGTCGTACCCCGTTGGTCCTAACCACAAGTTCACTTTCCAACACGTTGGTCTCAACGAACCCGACAAGTCTCTAGTCTTGTCTTGGTACTCATCACGGAACCACACCATCAAACCACCGCCACGACAAGCGTTCGTCATCGCTCGAGACAACGGCAAGACGCGAGAGATAGTCGTCGACTTTTCCTCTCGAGCCATCGTCTCTGACAAGATCCACGTAGGAAATGGTTACCCTACGCTCTCAAACGACGAGCAAGAAGCATCCTCCGAAGTCGTTGTCAAGTTCAAGTCGTTTCTTGACTCGGTTGCGAGACGAGGCTTGAACGTTTCGGAGATCGTGTTCACCACGTCAACGATTGGATGGTACGGTGAGACTAAGGCCGAGACGGAGAGAGTTATTAGACTGATGCCGTTTTATCTTGACGGCACCGTTAATATGTATCTAAAACCTATAGAAGGAATGACGATAATCGTTAATCTTGACAAGATGAAGGTAGCGGAGTTTAAAGATAGGTTAACAGTTACTATGCCGAAGGCTAACGAAACGGAGTACCGTATCTCAAAGCTTAACCCTCCGTTTGGTCCAACGCTTCGAAACGCCGTCCTTTTGCAGCCGGATGGTCCAGGGTTCAAAGTCGATGGACACATCGTGAGGTATAATAACAGCTTATTCCCAAATAAAACACGATTAATAATTCATGGCTATGGGTCTCTGGGTCTGTCTCTCCCTCTCTCATTTTTTTGGCTCCATACTATACTGATAGGTCAGATTTTGCAGACAAAAATTGTTATATGTGGAAATTTAAATTTTAAAAGTTTGTCGCTGAGGTAAAATGATTGAAAATTATGGGTCTTTCTCCTTTTTTTTTTCCCCAAAGATCAAATTTTTGCTAATTAAAATTTTAAAGTGTGTCGGTATAGCTTTTTATTTTTATTTTACCTTTTCGCTACAATTCTCTCATTTTTGTTTTCTTTTTTCTTTTACGATAACAGGGCACATTGTATTTGATATACTTTATACATATTGATTTGAAAAACTATATTCAAAACCAGAGCCAAGCTTGATATAGATGCCTAGATGGCTAGATCATAAAATACATTACTATACATCTTTCTGGCTGTGAAACCAGGATTTATATGAATATTGTGAATTAGTTTTGAATATTTCGGTCTGTCATTTTTTAGGTTAGTTCAATAAAAACGTTTGAATCAAATCGTATCTAAATTTTTTTGTTCTTGCTTAGATTTTGGATATTTTTCCTAATTCGAATAGAATATTTTTAATTAGGTTTTTAATGAAAAGAAATTCATCAATATTGCTTCACCAGTAATTAACAGTCCAGTTAATTTTTTTTTTCTTTTTTTTAAACAATATAATACAAGATCAGCTCAAACCAGCAAATATTCCAGTTAATTAATTGTTGTTGTTAGTTTAAATTATCGACTAGACTTCTTTTTTTCTGAGATAAAGAAATATCGATTAGTTTTCTCGTTGTGTATGCTAGCTTTTTCCATCCATGCTTCATGATAACCATTAGAGTACAAATTTTCAATTAAAAAAAATGAAAACTTTTGCTAGCTTTCACTATCTCCACTGTAACCATTTTAAACATGGGCATTCATTGTAAAGAACAAATAGTTATACTTGAAAGTCTGTGCGGAGGACCCATGCACAAGAAGATTGTTCAAATCTTTTTTATTTGGAAATTTATAAGAACTCCATTATTTCCTTTTATGTGTGGTTCGGACCAACGGGGTATGACTTGTTGATGATATCATTTGGCATCATATTCTTGTTTTCTTTTCCATTCATTAATTCCATAATGAATTTCTTAATACTTTCTTCTCATTCCTTTTTTTTTACTAAAACTAATTAAAGGTGAAGACATTATTTCAGTCTATGATGTGTATGTGAAATAGATTTATCGGAGTCTTCACTACAACAAATATGCACATTGTTAACCAGAGAAAAACGCTATCATAGGTCTTTGATAGCGTTTTCATGAGCGCTGTTTTAGGGCACTGTTATTATATGTACCCCATATACAATAGCACTTATTATGTATGCTATGTTATAAAAATATAACATAGCTTTAAGAAATTGCTATATTATCAAGATCATAATTTTGAAAAAATTTATACAACATTTGTTTTTTCGTGCTATGTTATAGTTTTATAGCATAGCTCTAATAAACTGCTGTATTATCAAGATTATAATTTTGCAAAAATTTATACAATATTTAATTTTTCGTGCTATGTTATACATATCTAATATAGCTGTTGCGAAATGCTGTTTTATCTTGTTTACTGTGCTATGGTATATTCTTTTATCATAACGTTTACCTGTACTTTTATAGCATTTTCTGATATGTGATTATAGCACACATAACCTGTTTTATAAAATCTCATAAAATCTGATTAATAAACGTCTCAGATCCAAAATACATAACAAAAGTCTCAAGAACATCAGTTTACCATCAAAGTCTCAAGAACATCCAAAATAAACAAGCAATCTCAAGTACTTAACATTACACAATAAAACCATCAGTTTAAGACATAATGACCTTGTTCTCTGGCCAAGCAATGCAGGAGCTAAGTGCATCTTCAATAATCTCTATTTCATCGGATGGCCTCCAAACTTTTACATTTTTCACCTTCACAACATCTATCCACACTTTAACTGCATTAGAACCCAAGCGAGTAAAGTGAACCTTATGTTCTGGATCATTTGTTCCCCATCGTCCTTCAGCCACAACCCTATTCTTTTCAGTTAAATCCATCAACTTGCACTTCTTATTCTCCTTGGAAATAACTTTATTAATGCGCTGCCATGTTTACAATATAAACCATCAGTCATCATATAATTAACAAAAACAACTTCATAACATATGAAAACACTTACTGGAGACTTCCTGAGAGGAGACTGTGATGGTAAAGTATTCTTTATTGGTGATATTGGACCCGTTGCATCATCAACAGGAGACTCAGAACCAGATGCAGACTTAGAAGACATAGATGCAGATTTGGCCTGCGATGCAGCCTTTGAAGCTGTTGCTGAAGTTTTGGACTCTGTAGCAGACTTAGAAGCTGTGGCTGCAGACTTGGCCTTTGATGCAGACAAAGAAGCATGTGATGTAGCATTCTGACCAGTTGGAGTTGAGGGATTTTCAAAATCAACCTTACTCAGGGGCCAAGATACGTAAGCCATCAAACAGTCCTCAAGAAATGACATTTCAGCTGTAGGTCTCCATAGTGATGTATCAGGCTGCTTTACTGAATCCACAAATACTTTAACTGCTTTTGGTCCAAGAGGAATTCCGTTAACCAACGCACTTGGTTCTTGTGTCTCCCAACGCCCCTCAGCAACAATGACGTCACCCTTAGACAAATCCAATAGTTTACATTTGTTTCCTTGTATACCCTGTTAAACACAATCAGTAAACAAATCCAATATAATTAATTAGCATTATAGACAGGGGTAATACATTGCTAACACATTGCTAGAAATTATAAATACCATAGGGGCAATGTCTTCCATTTGGATGTTGTTGTCTACCAGTCTACACTTATCAGTTGGCCATGCGATTATATGTCCAACAGCTTCTTTCATATGAAAGATCTTTTGTGCAGGTCTCCATAGAAATGCATCTGGTTTATATGCAGCTTCAACTAACACTTTGAGATCATAAGGGCCAAGACGACAGTCATTCACTATGTCATCCGGATCAGAAGAAAGAATCCGACCCTCACCAACATTTTCATCAATGTCAGACCAATCAACAAACACACACTTAGGATGTGCTCTTTTGTTTACACTCTGCAACAATTTCATGAGCAACTAAGAATCATAAACGACACTAAGAAGAATCACTTAGCTGATATGAAAAGAAGTAAGAATATGTTACTCTTGCAGCTGAGTTTTCATCCATTTCAGCTTCTGGTCTCTGTAACATAAACAAAAATAACATCAATTTATATTACTCTAACTGGCTGATGAATAGTAGAGAACTCTTAAGTATCTAACCTGATTCTTGATTCTGCCAAGTTCACTTTCCAAGGCATTGACCTGTTTTACTAATTTTACTTGCCGCTCTTCCATTTCAGCCATACACTTGCTCTGCATTTGTAAACAAGCTAATTTGGTCTTACTCATGCCTCTACCCATTGCCCTCAGCCTACCAGAATTGTCAGGTCCTAAAAGCTTGGCGAGGTGATCTTCATCTGGATTTGTTAAAAATGCTGGAGCATCACTTCCACCAATTTCAGCTGCTTTTTGCTGAAAAACATAAAGACAGTTTCAGGTTTTACTAGTCGATAACACACTATTTACTGGTGTACAACTCTATTCAGACTTACAATCAAATCAGCTGCATTCGTATCTACTGGTGTACCATCCTTTTTGGTGCGAGACTTGATCCAAACATCTAGTCTTGTCACGCTGGAAGGATCTTCACTTTCAGCTTTCTGTTCCAGAAAACAAAATTTCAGTAACAGTACAAGCACTATGTATAATAATAAACAACATAGTTGTAGTATATATGCTTGCCATTTCTTCTGTTAGTCTGCTGATCCCTTTACGACTAGTGGTGTGAGGTATCTGATTCTTTCTTTTTGCTTTATATTTCTCACTCACGGCCTAATAATGAAACATGTTAATTACTAATCACCAATCAACTACTAAACAATTATAATCACAAGTAATTACCTTAAATGCAGCACTAGTTTTGAGTTTGACAAATTTTTGCCAATCAACAGGACCAATATTTGGTGGTCTCAAATTCATCCTCTCTTGGTTATTTGCAGCCAAATTTATAGCCTTCACCGTGACAGACTTGTGTGATCGCCACAAATGTCCCATCTGGTGAATCACAGATATCCTTTGCCAATCTTCATCAAGCTCAAACCTTGCCTGCATTCACTTACACTCACACCATAACTATAAAAGTAAACATGTTCAATTGAGAGACTTTTTAAAAACAAAAAAAAATTCTTGTTACCTGAACAGATCTCCAGAGAAGTGTTTTAAGATCTGGACTCACTTTCTTCCAGTTAGGTATGTTGATAGGGATGTGTTCTCGCATCAATGTCCCTACATATGATGCCAACTTGACTGACCCTGGACCAACCGCTACTCCAAGTACATTGTAATCAACTTTCACTCTAACAGATGGATCCTTGGCTAGGTTTTTCATCTTTGTTGGTCCTCGTTTTCTTTTACGCGTAGCAGGCTGCTCATGTTCTTCAGACAACACAAACTCTCCTACTGGTTCTTCTGGTTGCTGTTGAGTTTGTGGTTCTTCGGAATGATGCTCCTCTTCCTCCACATGCTGTTCTGTTGCTACAGGTTGGGCCTCCACATGCTGTTCTGTTGCTACAGGTTGGGCCTCCACAGTACAAATAAACTCAGGTTCGTCATCATCCTTAGACTTTCTCTTTCTTTTTCCTCCACCCTTCTTCCCTCCAACCTTCTTTTTAGTTCCACCCATTTTAATTCACCTGCGTAAACAGAAAATTAATCACTTAGAACAGAAACTTAATCACGTAGAACTTATATAATAGAATACATCATAAAAACTTCCTCATTCCACTGAGTTGGTTTACTTTGAAATTCATCTACTGACTTCACATCTCCATGATGATACCAATCACTATGCACCTTGTATGCCTCATCCATCCCTCTTATTACAAGATGCTCAACCACAACACTGTTTAACTGTCGTACTACATTACGACAGTCTTTACAAGGACATATTATCATTTCTATGTCACCTAAAGCCGCAGACACATCCCTTACAAATTTCCAAGCTCCACTTTTATAACCAGGATCAGCTCTTCAATGGATAATTAAAGAAAAAAATCATAACTAAAAGAACATCTTAAAGTATCCAAACCCAAAATAAAACCTAATTATGAAATATAATTCCTTACCTGCATAGATGCACCCATGCCTTGTCCAACATTATATGTTATAATATAAATTTTAACCTTTATAGATAAAATAGAGATACATATTATACAAAGCTCACATTAAGCAACAATTCAGACAATACTGCACTACTTCAGACACATACAGATGCTCTTAAACCAATATCTAACTGTGTAAAATCTCACTAATCTAATCACTATTTATACGAATCAGACTCAAAGGACAAAACATAGCAATCACCAATATTCGTGTGTAATAATAATGTTTAACTATTGGTTGAGTGATACTAACCTGTTGTGTGAGTACAGAGAAATGAGAAGCTTCAGTTCCCCAACATTTCAATCACCAACACTTGGGAAAAAAAAAAAATCGTTCAGTTTATGAAGGCGCAAATACTCAAATCCAAAAGCTATTTTTGAGTCAAATCTGTAAATAATCGAACCCTAACAAAACAGATGGATTCGAAACTCCACATTCTCAAAATCTGTAAATAATCGAACCCTAAAAAACAGATAACGAAATAAATCTAGATAAATCGAACCCTAACAAAACAGATAACTAAATCTGACCCTTATCGAAATCAAAAGCTGTTTGAAATCACAAATAATCGAAACAAATAACGAAATTAGGAGGAAGAAGAAAGACATGCCTCAAAAATGGATTCGAGCTATCAATTGCGATGGATATGGAGATTTAGGGCGAAATTGGGGCTTTTCACAAACGGCGAAATTGGGGCTTTTCACAAACGGCGATAAAACTGAAGAATTGATAAGAAATTTAGAAGAATTTGAGCACACACAGAGAATTTAGAAGAAGAAATCTTCTTAGGTTGAGCTTAGGTTGTAACGAGAGAGAGAGAGAGAGTGTGTCGAGTTTTTGGGTTTTTTTTTTATTTGGCGATTAAGTGAATAATTTCACTAAGTATTGGCGGACAAAAGTCACTTTTGTTTCCCGCTACATAATTTTCCTATCATAGCGTTAATAAGATGCTATTAAAAAGTAAGCGAAAAAAAATCTCATCTTTCATAGCAGTGACGGAAAATGAGCTATATCCGTCTGCTATCAATGTACATATTTGTTGTAGTGCTTATCTTTGAAATCCTTTGTTCAAATTAGGCGTTCATGTAAACATTATGAAAGAAAGATTGCATGCATACTGATGATACCTTTTGTATCCCACATACTAATTTCATACATATGCATATGAGGATGAACATGCATGCAAATTGATGATACCTGTATATTTATCCCGCTTACTAATTTCATACATATGAATATGATGATGCCTAGATGGGCAAATTGGGAATTTCACTTATCCTTCGACGTTCGAGCTGGTATCGTTATCTCCCTAGCTTCCATTTTCGACATGGACGTAAACAAATATCGGCAAGTCCTATACAAAGGTCATTTGTCGGAGATGTTCATACCTTACATGGATCCAACTGATGATTGGTATTTCATTACTTATCTTGACTGTGGCGATTTCGGCTGTGGTCAATGTGCCGTGTCTCTTGAGCCATACACTGATTGTCCAGCTGGTGCAGTTTTTATGGACGGGATTTTTGCAGGTCAAGATGGAACCCCCGCAAAAATCCCAAATGCTATATGTATTTTCGAAAAATATGCTGGAGATATCATGTGGCGACATACGGAAGCTGAAATCCCAAACTTAGAAGTAAGCTGTGTTAATGTTATCAAAAATTATTTATATGATATAATAAAATACATGATTTATATTTGTTTATAATATGATGATGCAGATTACGGAGGTTAGACCGGACGTAAGTCTTGTAGCCCGGATTGTGACCACCGTGGGAAACTATGACTACATAGTTGATTATGAGTTCAAGCCTAGTGGTTCCATCAAAATGGGGGTAAAACAGTCTCTTCTTAACTTTATCTATAATCTATAATATGTATAGTGTACCTTTCCTTTATTAATTTGAAATGACACCAACATGAATCACGTGAATCATAATTGAACAACGATGCCAAAAAGAGCAGATTTAGAAAAAGGAACAATGACATCAAATCAAATCGTAATTGAATCATTAGGTTTGATTTTCATGATTCATGTTTTCTTTTTGTGGGCTCATACGGTATGATAATTTTCAGTTGGTTTAGTTTAGTCTTGTTTGCATAGAAAAAAATATAATACGAGTATGAATTTATAATTTGATGATATCAAATTCTGTTTTATGTACATCAGTACATGTCAACTAAATATTGGTACATACTCGATTGGGCTCTGTTTCTTTCTAGATGTGAAGAAAATAAAACAGCGATTGATACAAAGCTAAGTTCTGTTTCAGTAAGTTGGTTCAATCAATATGTTCAACCCTGATTGGCTAATTCTAATTTGTATATATACCAACAGGTTGGCTTAACCGGTGTTCTAGAAATTAAACCGGTAGAATATATTCACACATCAGAAATAAAAAAAGGAGAGGACATACACGGGACAATTGTCGCTGACAACACCGTCGGTGTTAACCACGACCATTTCGTGATATTCCGTCTTGATCTTGACATTGATGGTTCGGACAATTCCTTTGTCCGTAACGAGCTTGTGACCAAGAGGGCTCCAGAATCTGTTAACACACCAAGGAGAAGCTATTGGACATCGAGGCCAAAGACGGCCAAGACCGAGGCAGAGGCTCGGGTGAAACTAGGGTTGAAAGCGGAAGAGCTGGTGGTGGTTAACCCTAACCGGAAAACGAAGCATGGTAATGAGGTTGGATACCGTTTACTTCATGGATCCGCTGCAGGCCCTCTTTTGGCTCAAGATGATTACCCACAGATTCGGGCTGCATTCACCAACTATAACGTGTGGATCACGCCATATAACAGGTCGGAGGTTTGGGCAGGTGGTTTGTACGCTGACAGGAGCCAAGGTGACGATACGTTAGCCGTGTGGTCTGAAAGGTAATTGACATCTTCCTATCATCAAATTTTAATACCTAACGTATTATCAAATTTAATTTTGAAATTTTATTTAATCAACCTTTTAAGTTAACAAATATATTCTGAAGTTACCTAAAACATGAGCTGATAAAAAAAATATTGAAGTTTCGTGTTTACAACAATTCATAAAGTATTTAAACAATAGTAAAAAAATACCTTAGTAAATTATTTTTTTGTGCCGAGATGACTTTGGAGTATTGGACAATATAATTATGATATATTTTTGGCTAAAATATATATAATTTGATGACAAAGATTATACCTATGTAAGGTTTTTGTAATGTTTTGTGTTTAAGAGAAAATGTTTTTTTTTTGTCAAAAGAGAAAATGTATATAAGTTTTCTAGATCGGGAGAGACTAAAATTATGTATTTGAATGAATATGACAGGAATAGGAAAATAGAGAATAAAGATCTAGTGATGTGGTACACCATCGGTTTCCACCATGTTCCTAGCCAGGAAGATTACCCAACGATGCCTACGTTATCTGGTGGCTTTGAGCTCCGACCGACCAACTTCTTCGAGCGAAACCCTGTCCTCAAGACCAAACCCGTGAAGCTCACCACCGCTCGAAAGTGCATTCCTAAAGACGATTAAAAAACAACTTAATCATATCACTGATGATGAATTTGTTCCACCTGATGATGGACTGTTTAACGATTCGAGAAATAATAACGTGGTTTCAAATATCTTGGTCGTATAAAATTATCGTGTCTTTGTTGACCAACTAATCTTCTCTATATCAAAGTTTTAAATTTAATTGGTAACCGAAAAAAAAACTGGTATTACGAGAAGTTGGGTACGTTTTAACTGTAGAAGTTCGTAAAATAGAATCTCACTTTGTTGCAACCATATAGGCATGTATGTTGCACAGTACTATACGAGAATCTAGTAGAAAACAAAATAAAATTACGAAACGTATCTAACACTTTTCCCCTCACAAATTTCCAGAATTTTAACATCTATGGATTTTTTGGTCTATAGAAATTCTTGATTTTAAAACTTGAATCCCTATTGTTATCTTCAATATTTGTTCATTCTTATGTTTCCATTCTCCACTCAAAAAAATTTCTATTACTACAATTGTTCTTATTAGACAAAAAAAAAATTCGTTACGTAGTGTATAAAGTATTAACTACAGTAAAATATCCATTCATTATTTTGAGAATACGACATCATACGGTGAAAATATATAAATAATCATTATTTTAAATAAAAATAATCAAAAGCACCCATTATGCAACAATTTCATATGTTCACTCGCAGACCCAGATTAATATGATGTTAAATGATTTGTTGATAATCATAAATAGTTAACACAAAAGTTTCTTCTTCTTTTCACCCTCTTAAGTCTTAAGATTCACACACGAAAAAAAAAAAGTTTATTAATTAACACAAAAGCAAAGCAAAGAACCCAACAACCCAACCATAACAACAAAGAACAAATCCACTCTTTACAAACATGTATACGTCAGCAAACACAAATAGTTATTCTCTGTCATAGTGGAGTAAGTCTCAAGTAATCTCCTCTTCTCTCTGTGATGTAAGGACAAATCAATGGAGGTTCAAGAACAACATACCCGGAATGGGCGACCCAATTTTTTTTTCTTTTTCATGTTCATCTTTCTCTTTGGTCTTGCCGCGTTCGTCCTGTGCCTTTCGGCTGAGTTTCAGAAGGCTAAGGTAAATGAATTCTCAAATGACTTGTTGCTTAAGTCATCCTTTTTGTGTTCTAAGAACATGATTTCGGGTTTAAAAATTTGCTAAAAGTTTGACGTTTTTTTTAAGGGGAAAGATCTGAAATGGGACGGAGAATCATGTTATTTACCCGAAAATCATGCTTTCGGGTTTGGGATCGCTGCTTTGGTCTGTGTTTCCGTTGCTCAGATCGTCGGAAACGTTGTGGTATGTAGAGGTTTCTTGAAAACGGTCAAAACCGGAACTACACCGCTTTGTATAATTCTTCTGTTGATTTCTTGGTAAGACGATGCTTATTACATCATAGTTTATACCAACAAGAAACAAATATGTTTAAATACCTAGCAGTTTAGTGATCTAGTTCTCGTAGCCGTTCGTGTCATAATCTTGATTAAATTTTGCAGTTACGTAATTGTATAACACACGAATTAATTGCAGGGTTAATTTTGCGGTTGCGGTTACGTTGATATGCGGTGGTGCAAGCATGAACAGAGAGCAGAGATACGGCAAAGGGTGGCTAAACCGTGAGTGTTACCTTGTAAAAGACGGAGTGTTCGCAGGGTCTGGCGTTTTGTGCGTTACAACGCTGGTTGCTATTCTCGGAGCGTTTGCGTCTAAAGCCAAGCCATCAGTACCGGGTGAGACTCAAGACAAACGTCACACCCAGAATGTGTAGTATTTTTTTTTTTAATCCCTCTCAAAATTAATTAGAAAGCAAAGAAACTTGATCTAATTGATAAACAAACTCAAAGATACTATTTCATTTTTTGTTTTTATTTTGTGTAACCTTAGAAGTTCCAAAACTTTCTCATCAATCCCTTCCAACGGGAGATCACTTCTTGTTAAATTAGTTTATTTCCTCATAGAACAAAATAGTTTAGAGTAGTGTAATATTCCCCATGATAAATTGTTCTAGATTAAATATTTTTATTAAATAGTTAGAGCCAAAAAAGAAAAAAATATAATATTAAAAATTATTTTTACTTAAAGGAAAGAAAGTAAAAGATAAAATTTTACTTTTATAAAAAGACAAGAGGCTGTGTGAGAAAAAAAGAAGTGATATTAATATATACACATTAATTAAACTTGTTTGGGTATTTTAAATATGTAGAAATTTTGAAATATTTAAATATATGAAGACGAGTTATTTTATAATCAAAGACGGTCGCCATTATATGCATTTAACATTCTAATCCGTATTTTACGTTATAAATTCACACATGCTATTTGATCAATAATATTTTTGGAAATGTTGTTATATCTAAAATAATAATCAAACTACAGCTACTGTAGCGTTGAGAATCAGCGTTTAGAAAGAAAAACAGCGTTTTATCAAATTTTGAGGCCTGCCTAAACGTGTTTGGCGAGGATAGTGAGATCAAGGTTGATCGATGGTGATAGTGTTGCTAGTTGATGGAGATTGATCATCTAAGTAATTCTCAGAAAACTTATTAAACGTAAACACGACGTCACTCCACACCACACTCTTTGTGTTTACGAAACGACTTCGTTAGGCCAGTATTTCAAAAACCCATCTCCGTAATGTAGAAAAAATATCAACGGTTGGTTAGTTTTGGTTTCTTGGTCCATAAACAACCTAGCAATGCAACTAGATCACAACAAATCCACAAATCTTTAAAGAAACACAGATAACCAATAAGTGTCTTCATCAACGAGAGCGATGTTAATCAGAAATTTTAGGGACATCTTCACTCAAATTTAAGATTCAACCTATGAAAACTCTAACACCAACATCTAAGGAACTATTTAGATCTAGTAAAGAAACAGTTCTGTAATGTCTATGTTATGTTATTCACAAAAAAAAAAAATGTCTATGTTATGTATTTTCTCTAGATTTTGGTGGATGGATCATATATGTATGTTTTGTATATGATATAATATGGCTCGTAAAAGCATTTGTACACCATCCTGGTAAAAACGTATGCATTATAACTCCATTTATGTCGTTGTGCTAATCCCATCAATGCACCATATTCTGTAGACGTTTCGATGTACATGAGTGTTTGTATATATAGACTCCCGGTTACTAGAAGCAGGCTCGGCCCACAGGTCCGGCCCATGAAACAAATTTAGTAAAGCCAAAGATTACGGCATGAAAATATAGGGGGCATATTTAGAATTTTTTTATAGGCTTCTTATGCTAAAAAAATTTATCTAAGCTTTTTTATAAATTTTTTTTGATGGGTTTTCTTTTAGTTTTTACCATTTTTTCTGGGAATTAAACCTGTTAATAAAATATTACTTAAATATCTTGTTAAGAAATTTTTTTTGTTTGGTAAAAAAGTTCCAATGGAAGACTTCCTTGAAGCAACAAAATCAAAGAGTTTTCAACTTTCTAAAAGATCAAGGTACGTACCTTGATTTGAATGCTGGATTTTGATTAAAAAGTTTCTAGACAAGATAAGAATGAACTAGTTTTAGTGTTTACATACATAGATTGGTGTTGGATTAGTATTAATGAACTAGATTAAGATCCGCACTAGAGCACGAGTTGAAATTCATTTTATTTCTATTGTAATTTCTATATAAAATATAATTTATGTGATTGTTTTTAAATGTTTTTTTGGATAAAACATTATGCAATAAAATCATATGCAAAATATGATGGCTTGAGAAAAAGAAACCTATTTTATAAGTTTTATATTGTTAATGATTTTAGATAAGAATCCGTGTTATAACACTAGTTAAATTTTATTTTATATAAAATTTTGTATATTTTATATTTAAAATATGTTGTATTAAGTTATATATGTGAAGTTATTTCAACAATGTATATTCTACATCATGACTTGAATGTCATTATAAGACATAATTTTGTAAATTTGGTTTTTAAAAAGCAAGTTATTATATTATGAGTAATTTAATACATTGTTATACTTTTTGTTTTAATATACTTGGTTTCTTAAAATTGTTTCATATTATAGTGACATATTATTGACATTGCTATAACAAATCAATTTAGAGTGTTTATAGTTTCTTACTTTTATATCAAGTTTCAATATATTAAAAATATTTCAAAATAAATTATTTAAAGTTTATTATATTATATAAAATTATAAAATTCAACAAAAAATATGAAATTGAATTTAAATATTCAAATTTTGACCCGTTACTTAGTAAAATTTTTAATTCAATAGATATTATTTTTAAAAAAATATTATTACTAAAGCTTGAATATGTTATAGATTGAACAATTTCTATTTGTTTTTAAAAATTCAACTTATGGTATATCCGGAAATAAAACTATTTTTAATTATAATAAATAATATGATAATTTCTTTGTTTCACAAAATAGACTCATATATAAAAATGAGAGGTGGAGTATAATGATAATTGATATGCTTAAATTTACCCTAGAGCTACTCTCTCAAATTAGAAGATCAATTATAGTACTTAGGGATCGAATCCACAAAGACTCTAGATTCACACAGAAGATTTAATAATTTTTTATTATGCTAAACAGAAATATTCTAATTAAATTGCAAGAATAAACAGAAAATAAAAGAGATGTAAAATTCAGATGGACGAAACGTTAGGCCTATGGAAATTCTCAGGAAATCATAGAAAATCAGATCAATTAATTAAGCAAGCATGATTCAATAATTAAGCACCGTTCTTGTACTCTAAACACAATTGTAAAATAAATCAGTTCTCACTGCAAATATTATCTAAGTTTTAAAACCCGAAAAATCCAAATCTCTTTGCAAAATTCAAGTTAAAAACCAGCAATAAAATCAAGTTTAGATAAGTTCACAAAATCTCTAATTCAAATCTCTTTGCAAAAAGTAATTTTGCTAATCAAAAGGTTTTATCAGGAAAATCAATTATATTCTCATATCAATTTATTTTCCTAAGTTATTAATTCTATCTGATCAATCAAGAATTAATATGAAGAACAACCTAAGATGAATATCATAGAAGATAATTGAACCCTAAATAAACAAATCTAATAAATCATAAAATCCCTGTGAAAAACTCTGAACCTAACAAGCAAACTACTCATACATATTCAATGAAGAACAAAACATCTTTTCTGAATAATAAGCAATAGATATTAAGAAGTAAGACGGGAGTTTAAGAATTCTTCTCTCGAAGGAGTTCAGATCTCTCTTCCAAAATATTGCCCCAATATTTCTTCTCTCAAAAAGGTTGCAGAAAATAACTTAGGTCTAAACAATGACCCAAAAATCCTATTTATATTCCTAAACACTTCCAGGGACTAATGACGCAAATATGGAAAACTTTGGGGCAACTTTGTAAATCTTCAAAACTTGTGAGAAAACTTATGATTCTTCTATCGAATGATGCATCGATCGACACTATAACTTGCATCGACCGATGCATATCTCTGAACTTGTCTCCCAACTTCAGAGCTTAGCCTCAATGCTTGAATGTGCTTCAAATCCTCCTATTTATCTCCATTATGCTCCCATCCATGCTAAATCCTATAAAGACTCAAAAGGACTCTAAAAATACCAAAAGACTATATAAATAAGACTTATATCATGGCTAAAAACACCTAAAAAACCATGATATATCAATAATTAACAAATTAATATGTTAAGTTAGATATCAAAAGATTTTATTTAATGAATAATTTAATAAAGGAAATTAATATGATAAGTTAGATGATATGATTCTTTAGAATATTCTCTTTAAGATTTTCGGTATAATCTATCTGTAACCAATTAATTTATCATTAATGTATAACCTATTTATAACCAATTTATTAAAATTATATAGTTTACAAAACAATATTGTGTACTTCCGTTTATAAAGGGGATGAATGTATGACTATGATTACTATTATTATACTTGTTTTGTGATTGTGGGAATAAAATAATAGAAAAGTATCAAGGTAGAAATCAAATTTGATTCAGATTGTTGTTTCTTGTTGGTTTAAATTCGTAAGCCTTTTGTCACGTGAAAGAAGTTTAAATATATACAAATATGTTTCAATGTTATGTTTCATGATTGATTTGATTTTTTTGTATAATTCATCTATTTTTCTGTTTATTTAGAAAAAATGCCGCCATCTTAGACTCAATCTCGAGCTAAGAAAAGCAATAAACCTTCACAGTTTGAAATCGGTGTTTCATTTCGCGGTTTGGCCATGAGCTCTCATTTCATTCTCTTTGCAGGTTGAATTGTGTTGTTGTATTTTATCTTCTGTAGATTTTCTTTCTTCTGCTACTTGTTTCTCCTGTAACTTTGTCACAAATTTGAAAATGGTATAAAATCTTTACATTGATACCATGAAAAGAAAAGCAATAAACATCTGAAGTTAATAAGAGCAAACCATGTGGAATAATAAAAAGCCAACCATCAAGAGCACTTCAAAGAAAGAAAAAGGATAAACGAGATGCGTTTATAAAGTCTCAAGCTAATTCTCTTTTAAGGTATATAAAGAGAGCTGAAAAACCTGAAAGTTCTAACATTGATATTGAAAGAGACGAAGATGAGGACGTTAATGATATTGGTCAGAATAATGTTGAGCTTGAGCGTGAGAAATCAAGTGAACGTGAAGAGACTCGTCAAGATGAAATTGGAAAGGAAAAGGAGAAAAGTGAGGAGCAAAGAGGACAAATGTCTGATAATTCTGATCCTGGGAACTAGGGAACATTGATATGAGATTGAGAGACCTGTTGGTAAAAGCTGGTCTTACACCAAGGCTATCGAGCAATTATCGATTTCCTAAAGATGCTATTGGTAGGCATTTCTCTCAATCATTCTACATAAGAGATATGGTAAATGAAGAGAAATAAGATAGACGATGGTTCATATAATCAAAAGCTTTGGATAAAACTTTTTGTTTTTGCTACAAGTCGTTCATGCATGATAAAACTGGTGGTTACTTGGCAACCACAAGGTATGATGATTGGAGAAATTTTTCAAAAAGGCTAAAAGAACATGAAAGCTCTCATGGTCATATCATTTGTATGACACATTGGACATAGTTGGAGGTGAGATGACAAAAGAATCAAACAATTGATAAGCATGCTCAGGAAGAACTAAAGAGAGAAACAAACCATTGGAGAGAAATATTACTGAGGATATTTGCAGTGGTGAAAACTCTAGCTCAAAGAAATTTGGCATTCCATGGGATAATGACAAGATTGGCGAGGCGAAAAATGAGTATTTTTTAGGTATGATTGAGATGATTGCTGAAACGTACAATAGCAGAAAATAATCTCCCGAAACTTACAATAGCAGAAAAATCAAATAGAATAGAGGTTTTATCTTTAGAGGTCCAACCTCTAATTTAAATACTAAAATAAAACTCTAAAAATCAAATAGAACCCAAGTATTTTTCTTTTTTGTTTTGTTGACATTTTTCAGTTTAGTAACTTTGACAATTCCAAACCGAACCAAAACTTTTAACATATGGAAGCGAACCAATACAAAAACCGGATCCCGGTTAAAACACCTCTAAATTTACTGTTACACGCGTGTTGGTTTTTAGCGATTGGGGACCGCCTGGCCCTGGTGTGGCTGTGGCTCTCTCTATTGAACGCTAAAAAGCAAACAAAAAAAAAAAAAAAAACAAACTCAGACAAAACTCTTTTTTCTCGTTACTAAACTCTTCTTCTTCTCTTCACGTTTTTCTCATCTCCAATTTCACACTCTCCTCAGATCTGAGAACTCCACCGGACCAGACTCATCAACCACCGCTCTCGGGAAAACAATCATCGGAACAATCAAATCTCATTTCGCATGGTCAAATTTCCGATTTCTCATCGGATTTAGCCCCAAATCCTATCCAATTACATCGTCTAAATAAATCATTCGTCGTCGGAGAAATCACCGGTAAAAATCTCCGGTGCGTTTGGTGTCAGTGATTTGATTGAGTGAGAGAGAGAGAGAGAGAGAGAGAGAGAGAGAGAGAGAGAGGAGAAGATGGAGCAGTTGAAGACAATCGGAAGAGAGCTAGCGATGGGATCACAAGGAGGATTTGGTCAGTCGAAAGAGTTTCTCGATCTGGTCAAATCAATCGGTGAAGCAAGATCCAAAGCCGAGGAAAATCGGATCGTGTTAAGCGAGATCGATATACTGAAACGGAAACTGTTGGAACCTGATGTTCCAAAGAGGAAGATGAAAGAGTACATCATACGGCTCGTTTACATCGAGATGCTAGGCCACGACGCTTCGTTCGGTTACATTCACGCCGTGAAGATGACTCACGATGATAACCTTCTTCTCAAGCGTACTGGTTACTTAGCTGTGACGCTGTTCCTCAACGAGGATCATGATCTTATCATCCTTATTGTTAACACGATTCAGAAAGATCTCAGATCCGATAACTACCTCGTTGTTTGCGCGGCGCTTAATGCGATTTGTAGGTTGATTAATGAGGAGACGATTCCGGCGGTTTTGCCTCAGGTTGTTGAGTTGCTTAATCACCAGAAGGAAGCTGTGAGGAAGAAAGCTATTATGGCTTTGCATAGGTTTCATCGCAAGTCTCCTTCTTCGGTTTCGCATTTGATTTCTAATTTCAGAAAGAGGTTATGTGATAATGATCCTGGTGTTATGGGTGCCACTCTTTGTCCGTTGTTTGATCTTATAAGTGAAGATGTTACTTCCTATAAGGATTTGGTTAGCAGTTTCGTCAGTATTCTCAAACAGGTCACTGAGAGAAGATTGCCAAAGAGTTACGATTACCATCAGATGCCTGCACCTTTCATCCAGGTTTCGTATCTTAGCAACTGGTGATAAGTCTTTCCCTTGTTGAACTCAATTTTTGCAACTGGTGATAAGTTCTTTGGTTTGGGTCAAATATTTTTTTTTTAGATCAAATTGCTGAAGATAATGGCGTTGCTGGGTAGTGGTGATAAGAATGCGAGTGAAATCATGTCTATGGTGCTTGGAGATTTGTTCAGAAAGTGTGACTCATCTACCAATATAGGAAATGCGATCCTTTACGAGTGTATTCGATGTATTTCTTGTATACTTCCAAATCCCAAGCTGTTGGAAGCTGCTGCTGATGCTATCTCCAAGTTTTTGAAGGTTTTTTTTTATCTTCCTGACATGTATGCAGATACTCTTGTTTACCTTATGATTGTATCTAAATTCCTGGAAAACTATTTGCAGAGTGATAGTCACAATTTGAAGTACATGGGCATTGATGGTCTTGGTCGATTGATAAAAATAAGCCCAGATATTGCTGAGCAGCACCAACTTGCTGTGATAGATTGTTTGGAGGTGAGCAGAAACAGGGGAAACTTTTTTAGTTGTTTTATTTCATGTGAGCTCATTGTTTGTTTGGTTTTGCTTGATTGCTACTGTCCAACAGGATCCAGATGATACACTAAAGAGGAAAACATTTGAATTGTTGTACAAAATGACCAAGTCCTCTAATGTAGAAGTGATTGTTGACCGAATGATTGATTACATGATTAGTATCAATGACAATCATTACAAAACTGAGATAGCATCTCGTTGTGTTGAGTTGGCTGAACAATTTGCTCCAAGCAATCAATGGTTCATCCAGGTAGGAAGCCAATCTCCCTCGTAACTGTGGCCGAACAATATAATTACAAAATCTTGGTTTTAGTTGATAGAATTATAACTGTGGCTGTACTGCAGACCATGAATAAAGTCTTCGAGCATGCAGGAGATCTGGTAAATATTAAGGTGGCACATAATCTGATGCGTTTGATTGCTGAAGGATTTGGAGAGGACGATGATGATGCAGACAGCAAGCTCAGATTATCAGCTGTATGTTGTTCATTCCGTTTTCTGTTCGTTCTGCATTTATGTGCAAAGAAATTAGTAGTTTGTGTTTCTGTGATATGAACGATTTTTTTAACAGAGAATAGAGTTGATACCTGAAATTGCAATCTTAAATCTAGTATTGAGTAACTCCAGTCACGTTCTGACTTTTAGGTTTTGTTTTGTTGTTTTATACAGTCTGATGTTTTTGTATTGTGCTTATGAGTGTGTTTTTCTTGATGCAGGTGGAATCGTATTTGCAGCTTATTAGTGAGCCAAAGCTTCCATCCCTGTTTCTTCAGGTTGATTTTGTTCTCTGATCTCTTGAATTTTTTTCTTTTCACATTGAATTTATGCTTCTTACTTTTGATTTTAAACTTCAGGTCATTTCTTGGGTCTTGGGAGAATACGGCACAGCTGATGGGAAATATTCTGCCTCCTATATTAGTGGAAAGCTGTGCGATGTGGCAGACGCATACTCAAGTGATGAAACTGTAAAGGTAGCTCCACAGCTTTCAAATATTATGCACCGAAATTTTTTCCTTCTTAGGTGTTCTGGCCTTTTAATTCTGTGTATGGTGTAGCTTCTTCAAACACTCGACTTGTTTCTTAGATCTCCACTCTTAAGTTGCATTAGGACACCATGGTATACTGAATTCCTTGAAAATGTGACTAAACCCATTGTGTGCTCTCCTCTTCCTAAAATGTAATCTTACCCGGTGGATTTATTATCAGGATTATTTGGTAGTACATGTACATGAGAGCGGTGATGTTTCCACTTATGCAAACTTAGTCCAGTTGCTATCTGTTTACTGCCTGAAATAGTAATGGTTTTCTCTTCTGATTGAAGGGTTATGCTGTTTCTGCACTGATGAAGATCTATGCATTTGAAATCGCATCTGGAAGAAAAGTGGATGTTTTGCCAGAGGTCTGTATCTTTAGATGGTTCTGAAATTAAAAACCTAATTTATAGCTTGCTTTGTCATGGACTGACTGGTTTTATAATACAGTGCCAATCTTTGATCGAAGAGCTACTGGCTTCACATTCAACAGATCTTCAGCAACGTGCATATGAGCTTCAGGCTCTCCTTGCTCTAGATTCCCGTGCTGTTGAGACTATAATCCCTTTAGATGCTAGTTGTGAAGACATCGAGGTACGTTCTCTCTTCATACGTTCCCTTCGAATGTGGATTTCTTGAATCTTATGGTCCATTTCTGAATTAGGTTGATAAAGAACTTTCATTTCTCAATGGCTACATCCAACAAGCTATCGAGAGTGGAGCGCAGCCTTATATTTCTGAGAGAGAGCGCTCGGGGATGTTTGAAACAACCGATTACCATCCCCAGGATCATCACGAAGTTCCATCTCATACCCTTCGATTCGAAGCCTATGAACTTCCAAAGCCATCAGTGCCACCACAAGCTTCGACCGAGCTTGTTCCAGTACCTGAGCCTTCTTATTACAGTGAGTCACACCAGCCAATTTCAACATCTTTGGTGTCTGAACGAGAATCGTCAGAGATCAAGCTGCGACTCGATGGAGTTAAGCAAAAATGGGGTAGACCGAGCTATCAACCAACCACATCAGCTTCTTCCACTACTCAGCAAGCAGCAAATGGTACCACTTCACACTCGGATGGAGGAGTTGGTTCATCTAGCTCAAAGCCTCGAAGCAGTTACGAACCAAAGAAACCAGAAATCGATCCCGAGAAACAGAGACTTGCTGCATCCTTGTTTGGTGGATCATCATCATCAAGAACTGATAAAAAGTCTTCTGGTGGTCAGAAGCCCGCAAAAGGAACAGTTAACAAACCCGCAACTGTCCCCAAGGAAAATCCAACCCCTGTTCAACCGCCACCAGACTTACTAGACTTAGGCGAGCCAATGGCTACAACTGTTTCAACAATGGATCCTTTTAAAGAGTTGGAAGGGCTTATGGATTCTTCGAGCCAAGATGGGGGTTCGAACGATGTGATGGGACTATACTCAGATGCAGCACCTGTGACCACAACCACAAGTGTCGACTCTCTCTTATCCGAACTGTCTGATAGCTCCAAAGGAAACTCACGCACGTATCAATCTCAAACCTCAAAAGGACCAAACACAAAGGAAGCTCTCGAGAAAGATGCTCTTGTTAGACAAATGGGTGTAAACCCAACAAGTCAGAACCCGACACTATTCAAAGATCTCCTCGGCTAGACGAACCATTCTCCATCCAGACCGTCCATTCATTAGCTCGCCACCATCATCATCATCCCATATTTGGTAATATGTTGTGGGTTTTGGGGATTACTATGTTTCCAATTCAAGAACAGCTTTTTGTTGTACCTAAGTTTCTTATCGATAGGAACTTATAGTTTACAAAACACAAAGAGAGGTAAGTCACGTATCGAGATTTTTCATCTTTTTTTTTTTGGTTTCTCGTTTAATTTTGGAGTCATCATCAGGTAATGGTTTTGAATTCGTCTTTTTGTGTCTATAGAACATTTGTATCATCTTTTATTTCTTAGAGGTATTTAATTTTTCTATCAAAGAGTTCATCCCTGTTTGGGACTATGATCATCAGCGTTCTTGTCTATACCTATATCTTCTCCGCTATTCTCTTCGTCCTCCCTATGGCTTTCTTCTTCTTCTCTATCAAATTTCAATGCCACCGCTTGAAACCTTTAAAATGACGAATGAAATGGAAAAGAGAGCAAATGACGATGTCATGATAGACCTTTGGGAACTATGCTTTTATGGATTTTTTATCTTGACATCTAACTTAGTGTGTGACACTGGCATATTATTTTTCTACACAATTTTTTTTTTTTAGCCAAAACATGTGGAGTCATGTATTGATGTTCAGATTTGCGAGTATCATTACTCATTAGGTTGTGAAGTTTCAAACAAAACTAAATTTCTTTCCATGTTCCTAAACCAAAAGCAACGAAGACTATTCCTTTAGATTTCTCTGTTTCTGTCTAAATTAAAGTGATGTCCTCTTCCTTAACGTCATCAAGTTTTCTTCAATAGAATGCAAGCTTTAAGATCTCTGGACATAGGTAGAAAAGATGCAGTCCAAGAGAAAATCCGATGTTTGAATTTTGTTTTCGACAACGAGGGAGAAGACAGAAGAGAGTTTCATAACAACCAAATCATTTTATTAGAAGTCGGTCTCTTATTTAATAACATCTCCATATAACTAATAATGGAGAAATAATTCCTAGGATCAAAAGCACCTACATCCTTCGGAAAAAACCATAGTAATACCTAAAATCTCTAAAAAAGAACAAACTAGCAAATAGCTTCGACGGCAAGCCTCTTAGCAGCACCACCACACTTTGGTGCTCCAAACTTCTCTTCGGAGACATCAATGGAACATTTTTCCTTTCCAACACATTCCTTAGTGAGAATAGCGGCAGCATCGTTGCATGCTTCACAAGTTCCTTTTTCAAAGGATCCACAGTTGCCTCCTGGGTTACCAAAGGAAGCGAATTTGATGGCGGAAATGGGTTTTCCATTGCACGAAAGCTCAAGAACGTTCTTCTCATAGACATTTGCACACACACTTCCGACTCCAATTGTCTGGAAATTGACGAGTGATGGGTTTCCTCCAATCTCTTCAAACAAAACCAACGTGTTGTCTCCTTCTGAGTTCAAGAAAGAACGAGGAACATGGTACCTGATAAAAATAAAATAAAAACATATTTCCATATTGAAACAACCCCAGTTCAGAAAATTTTGATTTTGAAACAAACTCGACCAAAAAAAGATTTGATCTTGGACCATGAAAAACAAAAAACAAAAAAAGTACCATCTTTGAGTAGGTTCTCCACAATTTGTTTGACACTTTTCAGCATAGTAAGTGCCTATGTAGTTGCATTCGGCAGAACAACCATCAATACCTGCAAGAAAATTTGGCCAGTAACGTCCAATGTTGTTTCCATTGATCCAAGCCGTTCCTTTTCCAAGACCCAAAAGATCGACCACAACTGGTTCACTTCCCAAAGGAGCCTTGAAAGTAGTCTGCAAGAAACATTGGAATGATAACGATTTAAAATTGCATTCAGTGTTTCGTTAGCTATTGGATTTTAATATCTACTTACCTTATACCAAGTCATGGTTCGGTTGAATGGCACACTTTCACCTGACCATGTAGAAGGTGATTCTGTACTAAAAAGTTGGTTATCAAACCCACTTAAACCGGTTTTATAACTCCATTTATGAGCTGACAAGTCTTTTACTATGGTTTCATCACCGTTTCTTCCAATGATAGAAACAGGTCCAGTGATTCCAGCAGGTACGTTTTCGAAAAAGGCACCATAGTTCTAAAATAAAAACAAAATTTGGTTAAGGATGAGGCCTTAAGAGAATGGTTTATAACATAAGAGCAATAACATTCAAACTCACCGGAAGGCCTACGGTTATACTAAGGAGGGTAATGACATTAGCACCAGGGTTGAATTTGGCGTCTTGCTCGAAAACATAGTGAAATTTTCCATCTTCTACTCGATAATTTCCTAAAATGAAAAGAAACAAAAATGTAAAAAAATAATTTTCTTTATATATTGAGAATTGTTGAGAAGCATATATATATATATATATATATATATATATATATATATAATTACCAATATGTTGCCCATTGACAAAAGCGTGAAGCACATGAGCAGTACTGTTAATACGGAGAGACATGTTTTTGCACCAAACCGGATCTTGTTCTTTGAGATTAACCGTAGTCATGTACCAAAGATAATCGCTTTCATCGTTGCTTACTACTTTCTGATCAATCAATTGGCTCATTGTGGACTCTCCTTTTCCTTTCAAAAGGACATTATCTGTGTTCTCTGGTCTCCATGACCATTTCAAAGTCGAAGGCTCATCCTCAGCCTCATTAGGTTTCTTAACCATTACTGAAGTCTGAGTGTTAATCTGAAAAAGAAAAAAAGTTAAATGAGTTAAAAGTAACTTCAATAGTGCATAAATTTTTAAATTTTGAATGGTAAGGAAAATAAACCTTGGCAGTATTGTAAGTCACAGTTTTGCAATCTGGTAAAATGCTAACAGACCAAGGGGGGACGTCGTAAGATGTTCCTTGGAAATTGATTCTTGCATCTGAGGTTTCATTTACGTTTCCAATGAAGCAGCTTGAACCTTCTTCCGTTTTATAAATTGTTGCCTATATAATATATGTTCATAAATATACTATAGAAAAATATTTAAATATATTAATTTATAGAAAAGAGGTAAGAAGGATAATTACCGTGACTAGGTTTCCAAAATCGATAGTGGTAATGTTTCCATGTGTGTGAGTCTTCTCCATGGCATGAAGAACATCATGAAGCTGCTTCAAATGTCCGTACTTTGGTTGGCTCAAATGACCTAATCAATTTTCACCATGTTTATACAATTTTTTTTAATGATTGTAAAAAACCAAAAAACTTTAAATCAATTTAAATGTGAGTATATATTATATTTACCATATTCATCAAGAGGAGCATCATAATCATATGTAGTTGTGATGTACGGTCCACCAGATGTTCTATCAAAGTTGGTGCCTCCATGGTACTACAAAAGTAACATAAACTTTGGTTATTATTATAGTTAATGATAATTCCTTTGTGTGCTTTACTAATCAAGTAAACTAAATTTATATCATTACAAATATTTTACCATGTAGTAGTTCTGGAATGTTCCTCCTCTTTGGAAGAATCTTGCAACGGCAAAAGCAACATCTTCGCTGGTTCGGTGAGGGTTTTTGCTTCCCCAATTTTTATACCTACAAATAAAAATATACTAATTTGGGGTCAATGAAATTTAACTCAAATATTAAGTAAATGAAAATTTCCTAAAAAAACGTACAAAAATACTTTTTGTCAAAAAAAAAAAGTTCAAGGATCTTCTTATTCTTTTAAGATAATAAATAATAATTACTTAATTACAATGATGGTACAAATAAATAAAAAACTAACCATCCGGTCCAATTCTCAGTCCACATTTTAGGAGTGTTGGGGTTGTTTGGTTCAAAATTGTCGCAATAATAACCATTGCATGTGTTCAACTGTAAAGACAAAGAATTAGTCTTTGTAAATGTATAAGTTAATATAATAAAAAAATTCATTAACTTTAGCTTAATTACCATAGGTTGAGGAGCATCATCTTGTTGACACATGATCCATGGAATACCAATATCAAGAGAATTGGCCATTTTTGCACACCACTGAATGTATGCCTTACCGGCGGCTCCATATGATCCAATTACATTTCCATACTCATTTTCAATCTGCATATTTATTATTAAAAAAAAATATATCAAAGTTGTTATCAGCTTACATTTCCATTAAAAAATTATATATATATATATATATATATATATATATATTGTGTTAAGGAATTAATTAATTACCTGAGCAAGGATAATTGGACCTCCTTGTGATGCAAATAGTTTCTCTTTCTTGACCATTTCTACTATCATAGTTGTAAAATTTTGCATCTCATTCTACATATAAATCATCCATATATTAATAATTAAAATATATATAGTATTACATATAAAATCTGATAAATGATTATCAAATGTAGGATTACCATAAACGCAGTATTAGTAGTTCTGAATTCCATGTTGGGCATATTGTGCAACCACACTGGAAACCCTCTATTTCAAACGATTAGATGATATTAATATCAAAATTAGTCCACAGATATATAAATTAACATAAATAAAACAAAAACTAACTGATATCATCATAAACTAAGTAATGGAGAAGGAGTAAACAGAGAAATGCGTTTATTATAAGAATATAGCTAACTCAATTTTTGATCCTCAAAACTCTTATTGGTTTCTCCTAAATCGTTTATATTAAGTTGTAACCACCAGTATTGGTCAAAGAAAAAAAAATTGAAACCACATTAAAAATTATTGTTTTTAGAATTATTCAATAAAAAATAAATTAGACATCCACATTAACGTTATCTCTATTTTTTTTTTAGTTTATGGTAACCAAATCTGATATATTTTTCGTGAATTCCAAAATCCAGAATTTATTAATCGAAGCCATTTGGTGATATAATTGACCGATAGAAAAATGACTGACCACTAATGACTTACATAATGAGCACATAGCGACTCAAAATGAACCCAAATGAAGTTAATTTAAACGTACATGGAATTTAATCATGATATTATTAGTAAAATCAAGCTAGTTTAGTTTATTACCCGTAGTTCCACTCTGCGCAAACATATGGTCCAATACGGAGAACTCCATACATTCCTTGATCTTGAATGGTTTTTAAGAATCGAATAAGATCTAGATTTCCAGAGAAATCATATTGACGACGAGTAGGTTCATGTGCATTCCAGAAAACATAAGTCTCGATCGCATCAAGACCTCCTTCTTTACCCTTCTTTATAAGATCCGGCCACATCTAGCAACAACAAAAAATGTAGTTAATTAACAATAATACTAAAATCTCAATAGATTCACCACTAACATATATTTTGATATGTAAATTACTTCAGGGGTGCTTCTAGGGTAGTGGATAGATCCAGAGAGAAGAATTCGACGATGACCATCAATGGTGATGGCTCGGCCATCGTGAGAGACTATTGTGGCAGCACAACCACTTATGAAGAGAAAACACAAAAGAAATCTTAAAGAATGCATCATTGTAGATTTTTTTTTACCTCAGTGGAAGAAAGAGTTAAGAAATCAATGGTATATATAGGAATAGGAAAACAAATCTTAACGTAAAGATGATTTTAGATTTTGTTGAAACATAAATTTTAGTTGTTTGGATATTAATCCAGTTTATTCACAAAAAAAAATATTATATAAATTTTAGTTGTTTGGATATTAATCCGGTTTATTCACAATAAAAAAAATATTAAGAAATGGATTAGCTCAGTAGCCACGTAATGTATAAGACTTTGAGTAGAACATTTTAATTAAAAACTTTTTTTTATTTCCATTTTAGTAGGTCGATAAATATAATTCTAATTTAATTTTTAGTTATCTGGTTATTATTTATTAATAATTTTCATTTATAAAAAACAATCATCTACACGGAATAACACGATTTAGTGGAATCGAACTCATGTGAGATCGGTCGCGGTTCTGTAACCACTTGACTAAAGACTTTCTTATCCGTTTATTTTTATTGACTACGAAATATTAAAATTTGAAATTAATTCATTGTTGCTACAATTAAGTAAATTAGGTTTTTTTGTATAAACATTATCGAAACTCCAACCGATTTTATAGAGCTGAATTTGATAATTAAAGAAAAAGAAGTAAAAACCGAGCAAATGATGTACACTTGAAGTATAGAACTAAAAGAGTTAAAACAATAATAATAATAATGAGGATGAATAATTATCTTTTACTTATCACTGATTATCCCAATTCTAACCAGTTTGATTATCCTTTATTTATCTCACATTTTTATTTACCTTTTATGTTAAATAAATTTATCGGAATTAAAACATTTTGTTACAGGATAATACAATTATTCTGTGTTAATTTGAATCTACCCAATAAGATAGGAATTTATCTTGTTTCGAGAGTCTAGGCTAAGATCAATTTATTATTGTTTTTTTAAAAAAGGGTAAGATCAATTTTTAGTTTCTGTCTATCATGTAATGTTGAATACGTTCTCTTCGGAAAAAAAATCTTCCAAACATTCCAGTCTCCAAATCCAAATTTAATCCAGGTGTTTATTCCAAAATTTGTATTAAACTGAATTTATTCCAAAAAAATATAAGAGATGTCCTTCACCATTAATTTAACATTCATAAGACAAAATTCAACTAAATATATTAAAGAGTTTTATAAATCGTACATGTACTTAAGCACAAATAATAAACACAATGACACACAGATTTAAATATATAAGCTTAATATTAAGTTGTTAAATATATGTAGAGAGGAATGAGATTATGAATCATTTCCACTTCCTTCGTCCGAACATGCCATGCTTGCCTCCGAACATGCCGTGCTTACCACGCTTGTACTTCCCTCCTCCGAACATACTGTGCTTCCCTCGCTTATACTTCCCTCCTCCAAAAAACCCTCTTTTGTATTTTCCGTGGCCGTGGTGCCCGTAGCCTCCGTGATGACCTGCGTGGTGACCTCCCATTGCAGCCGCGGCCGCTGTTGCCGCTCCTGCTATCAATCCCCCGACTCCTCCTCCAAGACCTATTCACATGATAAAAGCATTCATGTGAACTAAAAGATAATAAGAGGTTAACTTGCATGTGAACGGACCAAAACTAAACTGAGCTAAAACTAGACCAAAGTATCGGACCAAAGCCATGTTTTGAACCAAAAAAATATCGGACCAAACCCATATTTATCCGAAGTTTCTAACTAAAATGATGAACGAGAACAAAAAAAAGAAACAAGTTGTAGAAAAAAAAAAATAGAATCTAAATAGCCAACTTACAGAGAAATAATTAATTAATACATTGATTTTACTTTGGTTTATATTGGGGTATATAACCAACTCGAAATTCTCCTCAAATTGAAATACGATATTCTTGTTAAGAGTTTTAAAAGCTTAAGAGAAAAAATCAAGCATAAATCAACGTGGTAACCAAGCAATACTTTTGGAATTTTGACGTCGCAGAATGCTATATTTTGTTTAGGAACCTATATGGCTTTGAATTGGATTAGTTCAAAAGATTTTGTCTTTTCATCATATTTTGAAGATGCTATATAACACTCCAACCAAAACATATACACCGGTCGGACTAATTTGTTAATTCCAAAGGGAAGTTAACTAATAGACATAAGACAACATTTTAAAAACCTGGACGAGGACCGGAGGGTCCGGGATAACCGGCAGGAGGATAAGCGCCGGGAGGAGGTGGATAAGCGACCGGTGGATAGCCGTGAGGTGGCGGAGGATAACCTTGTGGAGGGTAAGCCCCTGGTGGAGGATAAGCTCCCGGTGGTGGAGGATAAGCTCCCGGTGGATACCCATGTCCGTGATGGTTATGATGTGAGAAGAATCCTTTGTCTTGTTCGTGGTGCTTGTCTTTACCCATCTTTAATTACTTAAAAGATTCAAAATCAAGAACTTGAGAGATAAGATGATATGAATAGAGAGAGAAATTGATAATACAAGATTTGATAAAATAACTATATACTATGTGATGTTTAGATACACATTTGTGCGTACGTATTGGTATGCGTAGCGAAAAAGGCTCTAGACTATTGATATAAAGCGAAATGGACGCGTTGGTGCATGCTCGTTTTAACAACACATTCTTCTTCCTCCACTGATCATGACACGTTTCATCTCCATCAAATAATAAAATACTTGTGACCCATTCATTCATTTTCAATAAACAATAACGAAAGCTACACGTTTAAGCGAATTGGTTGCTCACACGATACATAATGCAATTAGTGATATCCCAATAAATGAGCAAGGAAGCCTCAAAGACATCGAGATCAAAACCAAGATGAAGAGGTAAAATATCTCACAAAATCACGATATTAATATTAAGACAAACTTGTCGAACTACATAGTATTCTCCAGTAGATAGGGACCAAAAGAGAGTTCTGTTTTTTGGTTTGTTAACATACCAAAAGCTCAAACGGGTCTAGAGAGTTTTTCATATACAACCCGAATTGAACCACAAAAAGCCAAACCATTTTTTTAAGATAGGATAACTACGTTAGATAAACCTCACCAAATCAAACAGATTTGGGAAAATGTGGTGAGAGGAGCTTCATGATCTCTGTGATTCCAACTTTGTCTTTGCCATCGAAAATCGTCTTCAACTTAGCATCGCAGTGTATCTCCCTCTTGTTCGCCGGGTTCTACAACGAAACAAAATGCTTTAGCAATGAATCAAGCTTAAGATCAGGCACTTACTTAATCCAATCAACACAATGTTGCACCATTCAAACAAACTCGAGCTCCATGACAATAGAGAACTCCAACACTCAAACAGACCTTCAAGTTACCCAAGATAACAACCAACACAACGATCAAAGTTTCACAAACCAAACCCACAACATTAATCGTATCTATACACAAAACAACCGATTCTCAACCACAAGATAACATGCATTCACTCAAGATAACAGAGCTATTAATTCCCCCCCCCCCCCCCCCCCAAAAAAAAAAAAAACAGAGAAGTCTACTGTCAAAAGCTGCCTTATTTTTTGCATTTAACAGATCAGATCTACTAACAAAATCCAGCTAAATCAAAGCATCAGAACGTTTGCTATTCCAATGAGTATGCAAACCCTTGCAGCTAATTATTAGATAGTAGATACACTCAACCTCAATACATTGTTCAACCAGTCATAAAAACTCAAAAGCTCAATGAAAATAGAAAACTTGAGACTCAAAAGACCAAAACCTTTCAAGTTCTCCAACATTTCAAGCTTAAGACCAGATACTTAAGCCTGACAACCATATAAACGAACTCAACCTAACCCCAACACTTCAAAAAACCAAGATAATCTTCACAACAAAACCCACAAAATGCATAAATCGTATATACTCACAACAAAACAATCCATTTTCAACCACAGGACAATAGGCATACACTCAAAATCTGTGTTCTACAGAACAATCAAACTTGTCTACATGCAACAACCCTCTGTTCTCTACCATTACTGAAGTCTCTACGAAGTAACACCAAATCCCTAAGTTCATAAACAAGTAACAGAGATCTAAGAAAAGTAACAAAAAACCCTAGAAATCTCCGAAATCAACGAACCTGGAGATTGTGAAGCTTAACATACTCCCAAACCTTCTTCACGGCGGTACCACGAGTGAGTTGGGTTTCTCCGGCGAAGCTAGCCAACGGCTGCGAGACTGTAAACACCTTGAACACCCCTTTTCCTTCTTTACCAGCAGCTCCAGCGACAGTAACGGCCTCAGCAGTCGCCGCCTTCGCCATCAGTGTCCTGAACCCTCCAAAAACCCTAGAAATTGCCGCCATTTTTTTTCCCGAGAAGAGACAAAGAGAGAAAAGCTAAAACCCTAAGAAGTAAGAACAGACAATAATGAGGAAATAAAAACTCTGAGGGGAGAGAGACAGACTCTTGTGGTCTTTATAACGGGCCTCAATGGGCTTTCATTAACTTTTGGACTTTGGAGCATTAAGGATGTTTTTTTTGGAAAATAATGTAAAATGCAAGGGGTTAACATGCAATTAAAGATGATTTATTTTTAATTCGGTGATAAAACGACATCGTTTTAAGAGGATGATATTTTTGGAAACGCTGCTACATCGCCCCAATAGGCTCTTCGTCTCCGCTTACGTCACCGTCGTCACATCTTGATTACCGGAAACGATGCGGTGAGTGGAAACCGTAATTAATCTCATTTGTGTTAACTTGTGCTGATGGTTCTACAATTTTTGCTCTTGATCATTCTCTGAAGTATTAAGTATAGTTATGTCTCTGAAACTTGTTGGACTTGTTCCTTCTGGTGGATATGTGTATATGACATTTTCATCATTACTTAGATAACACATTTGGCTCTCTTATTTATCATATATTACCACTAGATTGATATGGTGAGTCACATCTTGTTCAATCAAATGGTGAATGACAAGGAGTTTAATAACAAATTTGGTTTATGTGAATGAGTTAAGAGATTGCATTTTGTTTCTCATCCTCTCTCTGGTTAGTTTATGTTATCTTTGTTATGGTAAAGACTAAAGATGGCTTATTGTTCAGTTTCTTTAAATGTTAGTAGTACACTAAAAACAGCAACTAGTGTGTGTACTTATTATATATATGGTAATAAAGTGGGGTGAAAGAGCATGATTAGATCACTTGCTTTCGTATGTATGTCACTCACTAGAAAATGATGATGTATTTAGGTCTGAGAAAGCAACAAGAAGTTAGTGAATGACGACGTTTCGAGTTTTTACTTGGGGTTTTTTTTTTTTTAATAAGATGGTTCTTTCTTGGTGATGACATTGACACTTGCCAAAGTAGAGAGTGACATGGATTTCTCTTGTGATGTTCTTTTTTTTGCATCAGCTTCCACTTGAATAAAGTGAATCACGTTTTAATGTGTAAGCATATCTTGTGGGCCCTTGTCATCCCAATGATTTGTTTGATTTTTTTTTTTTTTTTTTTGCTCTCCTCTATGTTGTTGTTCTGCACACACTGTAGTAGCCTCCCCACTTCTTTCTTTTGTGTTTAATTATTGTGTAGCTAAAACGATGTGAAACTATAACAGCCATTTAAAGTTTCAATTATTCGTTGTCGTCTTTTTATGAAAGCGAAAGCACATTCCTGTAGCTGTGTTGACATACATAATCCTGCAGTTTAAAAAGTCTTCTTTTTTGAGTTATTTTTAGTTTAATGTGTGGTAAGGAAACATCAAAGTGTACCAGTAAAGATGTTTTAGATGAAAATGAGAGCCATAGTCAGGTGTGTTTGCTTATGTCCTGTCGTTGTTATTATCAGCAGCAACTTGTTATAATTCTTATCTGATACATTCTCATTTGATTTTTTTCACCAGTTGATGCACTTGCAGGTGACTAGTGTAAGGTGTAAAAGAGATAGAGTAGACCTTTTCTTTTAAGGAACCCCACAAAAGATACAACAATCATCTCCATGGTAAGAGTGGACCGGGAAGTTCAGTCACTTTCTTATCACTATTTTGCAAATGGGAACTTAGTATATACTTGCCTTCCCTTTCTTATCTTATACATTATCTCACTGTTTTATTCTCAAACTTAGGAGTATTATCATCATCTAAGCCTAAAATATAAAAAACAAAGTCGTCGGATATATATATCTCGGATACGTCAGTAAAATCGACCAAAATTCGACGACGTTTTTTATCTTTTCTAATACTAATATTATTCCATTGGTTGCAGTGGTGGGAAATTTCTTTGGAGCTTCTTGGTGGTACGTTGTTTTTACCTCAACTTCACTCGATGCAGTGCCATGTAGGCTATGAGTCGATAACCAACCAACATCACTCCCATAACAAACACGTCGATCCACAAATTGTTCAGTCCCATTGACTTGATTGCTGGGAAATCTCCAACTCTGCACCAGACTCCCTTTGAACACTCATAATAGTCGTCATCAGTGTATTGAATACCCAAAAGCAGCTTGTAGCAGTAATAGCTATAGCTTAGGTACTTGAGCCATACGATAAAGGGTGGGATTTGCTGCACGTAATACCCTCCAGCTATGAGAAACACGAGTGTAGTAACAGATGCTAACGTTGTGGCTTGCTTGATGTTCATAAGCAGAGCACCAAAGGCTAAGCCAAGACCTTGAGCAACAAGAACGGAATAGAGAACAACCAGTAGTGAGAGGATAAACGTTGTTGGGTCTGGTTTAAGTCCACCCATCCAGTAAATTATGAACACAAAAGCAGTTGGAAGGGCAAGTTCCAAGGGCAGGTCCCCAACGTTTCTAGCCATGAAATAGGAGGAGAGACGGTACATTCCTGAAGAACGTTCCTTTATTAGCATTCTTTTCTCTTGAGGAAATGTGAAAACCGCGTTGTATAGCGGGTAGAATCCCCAAAAGACTGAGAAGAAGAAGAGCAAGGCAGTCTGCATTCAGAGTAAATATAGAATGATGGTTAGAATTCTGATGTGAAGGTTCAAAAAATGCGTGTTAGCTTGACTGTGATGGGAAGAAGAGTAGTGATTAATTCATGATGATCATTAGCATAAAGAAGAAGAGCCTTACTCTATCTTGGATGTGAGATTTTGGAGTATGCCACCATAGAAGACCACCAAGAAAAGCTACACTGATGACTTGGAATATCCTGAGCTTGTTGAAAGATTCGAATCTCCTCTCTCTCACTCCTCTTTGGAGCAATACAGTGAACTGGTACCACCAAGTTGTGCACCATTGTTCTGACTTGAGATTTTTGGCTGCTCCATTTAAAGGACGGATAAGTCAGACTATGATTGATGTAGAGGAGTAGAAACAGAATAAAAAGAGACTACTTTAAAAAGCAAAAATTACCAGCAGCTTTGGTGTACTCATAGCTATGAGATTCCGCATTGCAGAGTTCAGCTTTCAGTTTAGCAGAAATGTTCTTCTCATAAGCTGAAACAAGGGTTTCTTTTACTGTCTTCTGTTCTTGTTCCGTGGTCTCCTTCTGAGAATCAGGTGGAATTCCTGAGGTTTGCCAAGTTTTGATGAATTAAGAAGGCTTTCTTATTTTCATTTTTCATCATCTAGAAGCTTAAAGAGAAAGGTTGCTTACCGTTTGCAAGGTCAAGTAAAAGGTCAGCTGGGTTAACAGTCATGGAAGTGGAGAATCCAAGAGAACTGAAATATTCCATAGCAGAAGATGCAGAGCCATAGTAGATGGGACTTCCTTCAGAGAGCAAAACCACCTTGTCAAACATATGGTATATACGGCTTGATGGTTGATGAATGGTGGTGACGACTGTTCTTCCTCCAGAAGCCAGCCGTTTGATTGTGGTTATAATGCGGTGAGCAGTGGTCGAATCAAGACCTGAAGTTGGTTCATCAAGAAGGAGCAAGCTGGGATTGATCAGCATTTCTTGACCAATGCTAACCCTTTTTTTCTCACCTCCTGATATTCCTCTGAACAGTGGTCCTCCTATCATGCTGTTTGTACACCGAGTCAATCCGAGTTCAGCGATAACTCTGTCCACATGCTCAGCCTTCTCGTCTCTGGTCAAGCTACTTGGTAGCCGTAGAAGTGCAGTAAAGAAGAGAGTCTCCCAAACCGTGAGGTGAGGGTACAGGACATCATCCTGAGCAACAAAACCTGTTCTGCGTTTGATGCAGCCGGAGAAAGGCTGACCGTTGTACATGACTTTACCTGAGAAAGTTTTAGAGAGGCGGCCCCCGAGAGCTGAGAGAAGAGTGGTTTTGCCACTGCCTGAGGGACCTAACATGGCTAGAATCTCTCCTGGACAAACCATTCCTGTTATCCCATTCAGAATCGTCTTCTCTTTGCTTTTCCATGATCCCAGGCACTGACTACTTGTCTGCTCTATCTTAACTTTGTACACAACCTCCTCAAACTGTACAACCACAAAGAAACCAATGGAAATATCATTAGAATGATGTCCCGTTTTGTGATCAACTACCAAGCTAGAGGAAGAAGGGAAAGTAATACATCTGATGAGATTTGTTGCAGGTAAAACTCAAAAGCTCAGCATATTATTAAAACAAGAAGTGAACAAGTTTTTTTTTTTTTTTTTTTCAGGAGAGAGAGACACCTTGAGAGTTATGGGGTACATGGACATCTGGAGACCAGGTTGTGAAGTGACGATGGGGAAAGCTAGTACAGATTTGCTCTGCGTTTCTGACATGTCTCGCAAACCTTGTACCATGCCTCCACCATCTTCTTCAGGCCTTGGTGCTATGCAGTTCTGAGGCATGATGACTCCTAAACCAGTTTCTCTACTCGTTGTCCTCGTCCTTGTAGTTGTAACTGTTGCAGCTGTCGTGAGGCTCTTATGAAAAGGTCCTAATGGTGTTAGAGTAAACAAACAAAGGTAAGAAAGCTTAAAAGCAAGTGAGTTTGGTTACTTTCTTCTTGATCTCCCTCAAAGGGAAACCATGTGAGCACATGTATATATAGTAGTATGGGAATGGGAAAGCACCCTCACACACTTAGAATTACTCCTCTGTATTGCGAGAAGAGAAAGAGGAAGAGAGAGACAGATAAAAAAAGGCTTTCTTTACGATGTTGGCCGATTAATCGTCTATATGGTGGGTTCCCACCTTCTCTCTCTCTTGCTCTCTCTCTATCTCTCAGCTCCCTTTTGGTTAATTTATTCTAAAGCTAACTCCTTTACCAAATATTTATACCTATCTCTTCCTTTGTTCCAATTATCAGAATCTTACCTCTAATTCCAAAGGAGGTACTCCCTTGAGTCTTGACTCCTGTGGATTCTAATATTTGAACTGTCGCTTTAGAACAAAGTTGTTTCTATTGTTAATTCATCAGCTGTTGTTAGGTACTCCGAAGCTCTTAACCGTTTGATGTGATTGCAGATTATCACAGAGTGACACGGTCGTTAGCAAGATTTGGAAAAAAGGTGCCCAAAGCATAAGTACTAGATGCTAACTTACACGCTTCAAACTATTCGACTTGGTAACTTCTTGCACTTGTTTCTTTCACACAAGATGATTTACATTTACATTGACATAAAACCAAAAAGTGGAAATGAAAAGGAAGAGACTTTGCGGCTTTTGCATTATACATGACCAATAATTATGCTCTCCACCATTTCAGAACTCTAAACTGCCTATTTCACAACCGATCCAAGTGGGAAGATCCTCTAAATCTTTAAAAGACTAAAAAAATATCTTATAATCCATGGCAGTATTATTTTTTAGATAGATCTCACATGGCATCTCATACCGTTTTCTATATTTCTGCATTATCAAGCTTTCATGTGCTGGTGTAGCCTGCATGTGGAACACTTTGTTTCCTCAAGAAATTATTTCTACCTAAAAAAAAAAAAACAGCTAGCACACCATATAAATAGTAAATAGATCTGGTGATCTGGTCATAGATACTCTTCCTTTCACTATCAATACGAAAAAATTAACTCAAAATTGCGCAGCACAACGACAATCTCATGTCTATCGGTTCGTCATATCTTGTAGGCGTTCATATGACACATTAAAAAAGTTACAGCATGCCCGCGACAAAAACTGAAGGTCATATTCTTGTGATAGTCTGAGAATCTTATACCACTATTCTTGTCTAACCACCATGGATTTAGATATATGTGATTGCTTTTGTTCAAAAAAAAAAAAATGTATGTGATTGCTCGAATTCGAAAACATAAATAATCTGTCTTATCCGGCGACGACTAAATCCAAGAGAGGGTAAGATCGTGTGAGAAATTCTGTAATGTCTGGTTAAAATGTATGGATAGAGACATCATTAGAAAGATCAGGCTTAACCTCTAGTGAATTCTCCATCATCCAAATAAAAAAGACAAAGTATCTTCGCACGTTGTTCTTGTTGTTATTTGAACAGAATGGGATACATTTTCAGACAGAAGTTGACACTATAGGCATCTCTTTTCCAACGTAACGTCACATTACTAAAATCATTTCTCTGTGTTCTTATTTTTTTTTTTTGTGCATTTTGTTTATAGAAAATTCTAAGCTCTTTGGTGCATTTAATTACTGGATCCGGACGTAGTCTTTGGTTAAACAGCTAAAGGGGACGAATCCGGATCGGCGGATCCAAAAAGATAAGACTGTGTAGCCAGTAAATCTCTTGTATAGTAGTTTTTTTTTTTTGGGTAGAGTATAGTAGTAATTAATAATTGACATTTTTTCTCCATTTTATTATATAATTAAGAATCGAAATTTAATGTCAATTCTTAAACAAACATTTTTACGTAGTTAAGATTATTTAAACATTTTAGAAGTAGTAGGTAAATTGTTCTTCAATCATTCTTTAATTTAATATTTTATAAAATAAAACAATGTATTTACGTCATGTGACCTGATTTCAGAGACTTGCGGATAGGTTTAAAAGAATTGATTTGGTCACCTATGTGACTAAAGTGCACTTATCTTTTCGGTCAAGGGTCCCGAAAGAACTCCAGAGTTAAGCGTGCTTGAGCTGGAGTAGTATTAGGATGGGTGACCTTCCGGGAAGTGACTGTCAGAATTGTGTGAATGAGGACAAAACACAGGGAAAAATCATGTGGTGATTTGTAGGGATGGTAACAAGTCTATAAAACCTCCCGGACGTAGCAAACTGACCATCGGATATGGATAGATTCACGGGCCTAATGAGAGGACGTGAGGCCCATTAAGGAAAGTGGGCCCATGGACTGGGATTGGACATGGGGCTCACTGAGAGGTGGCGGTCGGGGCGTTACAAGTGGTATCAGAGCCGAACCCAAATGAGTGTGGAGTAGAGTGGACTCTCACCATCGGGGGTGACAGTCTTGGTGCACAACGAAGACGTTGCGATCTGTTAGTGGGGGTGAATTGTGACACCCCGATTTCAGAGACTTGCGGAGAGGTTTAAAAGAATTGATTTGGCCACCTATGTGACCAAAGTGCACTTATCTTTTCGGTCAAGGGTCCTGAGAGAACTCCAGAGTTAAGCGTGCTTGAGCTGGAGTAGTATTAGGATGGGTGACTTTCCGGGAAGTGACTGTCGGAACTGTGCGAGTGAGGACAAAACACAAGGAAAGATCATGTGGTGATTTGTAGGGATGGTAACAAGTCTTTACGACCTCCCGGATGTAGCAAACTGACCGTCGTATATGGATAGATTCACGGGCCTAGTGAGAGGACGTGAGGCCCATTAAAGAAAGTGGGCCCATGGACTGGGATTGGACATGGAGTTCACTGAGAGGTGGCGGTCGGAGTGTTACACGTGATCTCTTAATTTCATATATATTTCGAATGGAAAATAATAATAATTATGAGTTGTGATGAAAATAAGAGTCGTTTCGGAAGTTTTTTGTTTTGCTTGTTCATTCAAATAGAAATGTAGAAACAACAAATGAGGTTAAATATCATTCACTGATTCTTTAAATTAAACATTTTGAAGAAAAAGAAACCAAGTAAAAAATTTATATAATCTATGTTAGAGCTGAATTTTTTGGATCCTCTAGTCTTGACTGTTAAGTTCGTTCATCGTAGGAAGACATCGTTTCTTTGAAAATAACGGCGGCAAGCATAGGATAACTGATTCAAGTACTTGAGAGCAAACCAAGCTGGATCTTTGTAGATGTTTGGTGGAGGATCGATATAGCCTCAAACCAACTAAACTAAAAAAAAAAAAAAAAAAAAAAAAAACTAGTGCGTCCTCTTGAAGATTTTTCATTCTTCGACGCTTAGGGAATCACATATTCACATGTGTTAACTCTATATCTCTTCCCAATTCTTTAATTTTTTTTTAAACAAAAAAAAAGAACTCTATATCTCTAATTTTTAGGAAACACCCTTACCATTCCCCACTTGTTGCTATCCCACACCGAAACAAACCTCTAGTTTGTTCAGACTCAGACAAATATCATGCTAAATGTCTTTGACTCCGGGGCTGCCATAAAACGTTACCAGATCTTTACTAAAGCAAGCACGTAAGCTAACCGATAGCCCTCCCGTCCGTCTGTTTGATTCCCAAACTTGGAACTTGCGAATTGTGACCGCAAGGAGTCACGACTTAATGTTATACTAACACATAATTTTATAATCACTTCACATAATTTAAGTATTATATTGGTAATGGTGCTTGTAGTAATATATGTAAAAGACACGTATATACAATCACATAATTTTTTTAATATGCAGATGATTTTTTTGTATAATTATTTTACTCCTATTATTACAAGCTTATTTTGGTTGAGTTTGTTAATTAAGAAGGAAAACAAAACAATCTTGAGGTTTGGATCAAAGCTTTTTATTTCACTTAGGTATGTTTGAAGTTAAAATAATATATGTTATAATAACGTTTCCATCATACTAATTATAGAATATATTATTTTATATATTCAGTGTACTAGTCTAATTACTCGCTGCCTCAATTTAACTTTTTTATTTAATAACTATTATTTATTGAGATGCATGGTTCATATACTCGAACAACTAGTATTTAACTATTTCTGACGTTCATTACATAATTTCGTCAAAGCAATCTTGGATAAACGACGCAATTATTTTTGCCTTTTTGGATTAAATCGACTTGTAGAGGTCATATGTGGATTCAAAAAAGGATCTGATTCTTGCAAATAGTACCTTCTTGGCCATTGAATATAAGAGCCAACACACAGAACAATAGGGGCATGTGGAGCTATATAATAAGTTTTCTTTTTACTAATTGCAGAAAATGAGAATATTATAAAACACATTCTTTCTTGTTTCTTTATTAGTTTATTCTCTTGTTAATATAAAAATGTATGCTATTATTCTCTATGTTTGTGCATTATTTATCTCTTGACCTTTTTATATATAGAAAGGGCCTTAAGAGACTATTTATTAATCTTTCTTTTGCTTCGCCAATTTTATTCACACTTGTCATTATTTAAAAAGGATAACATAATTAGAAAAAAATGATCGCGACTGTTTTCTAGAGGTTCATTGCATGATTATTTGGAACCGACCAGTTCAATTGAGAGACCTAATTGCATGTTTTATGTTGTGTTTATTCCCGTGTTACGTTTGATAAGGGTAATCTATATCAGTTAAAAGCAGACAGTTTTGAACAAAAGAAAATCCTAAATGAGTTGCATATTACAGCCATTAATGGAATTAAGCAGTAAAGAACAGTCTCGAGATAGCCTTAGACGAGCTTGAAGTTACCATCATACGATTTTCGAAGATGTGTTAGTAAATTTTTGTTGTTAGTTTGTATATTATGGATATCATGCATGGACCATGATGCATGTTATTAGTATCATACACCACGGTTAGTTCGTTATATATATCGACAGACAATTAGTCATTTATACAAATGTGGTCATCTTTGCATGAGTAGATTTTTAAAAAGTTACATTCATTTTGATACCTTTCGTTCTCCAAGTTATTCCAACTACATTATATTTTCAGTTAGTTACTTTTTCTGTAAGTTTGTTTTTCAATTATATAATTATAACCATCACTTTTATTTTGCATATTTTATGCTATATTCTGTATTGTCTTATCAGCTGAGGTTGCAGTCACTTTTTTTTGTTTTAGTTAGTATTTCTTTGCTTAGGGCTATAATACTCATAAGGTCACAGCTTTATGGAGAATCGACAACTACTGAAGATAGATGCACTGTACTAATTGTTTTGTTTAGAGATGTCGCGTTGCGTTTACGAGCATTGCGAATTTTGTTATTTTTCTTTTATGTTATCCCATAAGAATCATTCGGTTAGCAAATGTGTTTTCCCATATCAAATATAATTATAATATCAAGGAAGATTGAGAATTAAGATGATTTGGCATAGGAGATTTACTTATGGTGTAAAATGATAGTTAGAATACAATTCTCCTCATCCTGATTCGCCTCGCGTGGAAAGTTCACCGATAAAAAAAAATTCGGATTCTTTGGTTAGTTATGTAATTCAAATGTAATGTCATTCTTTGAATTATAATGCCCACTAGCTTGTAACTTTGCATGAATCCGAATACTTTCTTTTTGTGCATGAATCCGAATATAAAGACTAGATATTATTTGAATATTAGAGGATGCCGGAATTTTCATATTTTTTATGGTCGTCAAAGATTAAAGCAACTAAGAAAATTAATGTTTAAACGGCTGAAACTTTTTTTGTTTTGTTTTGCGTGGGTAAGGTAATTGTTGAATACATGTCTATACACTCTGTCCAATAACAGTTGAAGGATTCTTGATTTAAATGGACTAAACAACCTTTTAAACTTAATTAACCATGTTTATGAATATAGTTATATTTTTAGAAAGTTATATAATTATATGCAAATACTGTATAAACTGATTGGTCGGTTTAAATCTTTTGTTCTTTTGTTTAACTCTCAATCTGTGCATCCCTCCTTTCACTGTCCAAGTACTAAACCCTAGAAACCCTATAAATAGTTTCCTTTTCCGGTTAACAAAATCTTAGTGAAAGGGACTTATCCTTTCACTTTCAACTTCATTCGTTTAACCCTTTTAATCCAAAAATATTTTAGAAAAAAAAAAACAATAATATTTTTTTCTTCCCTACCCCGGAATCCTCAAAACGAGATACCATTAATATATAAAAATCCCATATATGCAGTATAATTTATTATTTTAGCATATAGCATATTCGTGTATATATATTTCATATAGAGAAGACTCTCTATTACAGAATTATTCACCTTATTTCATTATATTTTAAAAATATTTACACACGCACGGCTAATTCCATGATTCCAAGTACCACATCTATTTTTTAGAGTTTGATCTTAAACGCATAACCCTCGATTTGCTTGATACGTTGATTTAAATTACAGATAATATAAAGAAAAGAGCATCTAATTATCTTCAGAGAATATTATATAATAAATATGCAGTACATATATTTTATATAAATAGAGTGTACTATTTCAGCATTTGATCTTTTTTAGTGTGGACTCCAAGTGGAGCCAGACAGTCTTTGCCTTTTCTTTTTTCTCTTCTTTCAAATTTGTTTCTGATTATTAATTTAATTTTTTAAGATTTTTTATTATACTAATTTGATAGTTTCTTTGTTAGAAATCTTTGGTGCGCATCCTCTCCGATGGCACCTCTTTTTGCCACCAACTTACTTATATTATATATTATAGTATATATCAAAGATTCAAGAAAAGTAATAATTGTATATAATACATAGATCATATACATTATTCTGATATAATTATGTGTGTATATATATATATATATATATATAATATGCGAATTTGTTCACTGGTGTAGTCGTATTTGATTTCAAAATGAAATATACAGAAACAAAAACTATTGAATTATGGAAAGTGGTCTAGTACGGTAGTAATATCAGTTTGATTATTAGTACAAAACAGTAACTATTAGTTCGATATGTGTCGTAGACTCGTAGTGGTGGAGAAAATGTCATTTAGTGAGTTTGAATATTAGTTCAAAATCCGACACGTGTCACGCACTCTGACACTCTAGTGGTGGGTGCTTGTTCTCATGTCAGGTTCCTGACTCCTGATTACGTTTAAATTAATTAAGAACTGATTTAGGAAATTAATATTGTTTAAACGAGGGGTAGATGTGTGACCCAGCCACTAATTATATTTTGATTCTTAATGAACTACAAAATTAAAAAGCAAAAGCAAGTACTTAGTTATACGAAGTATATGTAGGTTAAAACATCGTTAGATTAGTGGTTATATTATATCTTCGTAGTTTCTCCACCTAAGCTAGGTTTGATCCATGGTTCTTCTACTACTTTTTTTTTGTTTTCTACTTTAGTCATGGTTCTTATTCTAGAAGAAAGAGTCTAAGAGACCTATGACCAAAATAAAATAAAAAAACCATTTCACAATTTATTGTTGAAAAAATGTCACAGTGTCCAGTATATAAAATATATACACATGACATGTATAGTGTAGAGTGTACACGAATCATAGTAATCATGGTATATCTATATATATATATATATACATAATCTTGTAAATCTTGAATCTTATAATTAAATATGTTACATTCAAGATTCAAGATTTGCCATTATTAAAGTTGTCTCATACTAAATAAAATGGTGTCGCCTAGTAATGAGTTTTTGATCCATTGTTTTAGGATCGGAACTAATTTTTTTATTAATGTATATATATATATATATATATAGTAAATTCATAAAATATAGATTTTTCGAAACATATGTGTTAGATTTTAATTCGGATCCAATAAGAGAATTGGTGTGGTCGTACACCTTTCCTAGGTTTGGTGTTGGCTAATGGCTACGTATCCATGTGTTATTAGTTATTGCATGAACTTCTGGTTCGCTATAATTATATGGTTTGCCCTTTTTCTCAATAACTTGGTAGGTCAATTGCTCTCTCTTAAAAAAAACATAATAAATAAATTTAAATGATTGGTCTCTCAACAAAATATTTATCTTAATACTTTAACTGTGTTAGCAAGCAGTCGCATTAGATTGTTCAATTCGCTTCGTTGTGTTGGATCATCATCAAGATTTTCTTACAATACTACGATAATTTAATACTTTTAATACACTATTTTTAGTAATAATAGTTTTTTGGAGTTAAAAACTAAAATTTACGTCTATTTAATAAATTATATTTAATTTATGTAATTAAAAGTTATAAATTATTTTTCAAAAGAAAATAAAAATAAAAGTTATAATTTAAAACGCATTAAAAAAATTGGCAAGCATTAATCATATGTGCGAAGTTGATTTAATTTTACATTTTCTCAAGAAGATTTAAGCATAAAATAATTGTTTATGGTATAAATATTAATCGCATAATCTTTTTTAATTTTTTTCAAATATACAATTATCTTCCTAATTAAAAACCGGAATATAAAAATTTCACAAAATAAAATTATTACTCAAAATAATAAATAAATTGTACATTTCAACTATGTCAAGTTCATGGACTTTCATCTTTCTAGAACTTTTCTCGACCAGCCAAATTAATTATTCAGATGTGGTGATGGTTGGGGACTGAGTTCTATATACATCATATCTATGAACCAGTGTTGATCGTGATGACATGTGAAAGAATTCACTTAAATGTTCGGTAGATGCAACTTCGGGTCATTCTCACTGATTCTTGTATAATCTTAATTAACTCATATTCATTATTTCGTCTGGCTCATTGTTAGTGCGGGGAATTGGTACCTACAATATATCGATCTAAACCGAAGATAAACTGAATGATTTGAAAATTAACTAAATCGAGGAATTCCATTCTAAACCAGTTAAGTGGGCTGTAAGCAGGGGTCCGACGAAGTCGTCAGACCGACCTCCATGACCGCCTCCGAGTTCGACCTCGTCTACAAAAATAAAAATTTGACTTATATTCAATACGAAGTTTAAATAAAATAGACTTATCTTGTAATATAGGTATATTTTATATAAATAGGAAGATTCCTCCTTCGTGTAAGATCATCAGAAAATTAATACTAAAAACCTTAGTTTTTCAAGTGATCTGTGAGATAACTCTAACTTGTTCTTCAAGAGATCAAAAACCTTTCTCATTTTTAAGTTTTTGATCCGATTTATAGAAAGATTTGTTAATTGAATTTGTTACCCCTTAAACAAATTTATTATATGAGTCATAGATTCAACACTTATGATCTTTTGATCTAGAATGTATATTATATTTTATAGTTTTATCGTTAGAGAGACATGTTAAAGTAAAACTAAGGAAAAATATAATTATCCTTTATTAAAAATGAGTGACCAATTAGTAACTAAACAAACTAGTCAGTATTTAAATAATCCGCTCTCTAACAAAGTCTTTTGTTTGTTTTGTCACTATTTAACAATTTTAAAAAAATCCTTTAATCCATTTTTGTGACACTTCAGTTTCAGATACTTGCGGAGAGGTTTTAAACAATTGATTTGGCCACCTATATCACCAAAGTGCACTTATCTTTTCGGTCAAGGGTCCTGAGAGAACTCCAAAGTTAAGCGTGCTTATGTTGGAGTAGTCTCAGAATGGGTGACTTTCCAGGAAGTGACTGTCGGAACTGTGCGAGTGAGGACAAAATACAGGAAAAGATCATGTGGTGATTTGTAAGGACGGTAACAAGTCTTTAAAATCTATCGGATGTAGCAAACCGGCCGTCGGATATGGATGGGCTCATAGACCTAGTGAGAGGACGTGAGGCCCATTAAGGAAGGTGGCCCCATGGACTGTGATTGGACATGGGGTCCACTTAGAGGTGGCGGTCGGAGCGTTACAAGTGGTATCAGAGCCGAACCCAGACGAGTGTGGAGTCGAGTGGGCTCACACCGTCAGGGGGTGACGGTCTTGGTGCGCAACGAGGACGTTGCGATCTGTTAGTGGGGGTGAATTGTGACACCCCGGTTTCAGATACTTGCGGAGAGGTTTAAAAGAATTGATTTGGTCACCTATGTCACCAAATTGCACTTATCTTTTCGGTCAAGGGTCCTAAGAGAACTCCACAGTTAAGCGTGCTTATGTTAGAGTAGTCTCAAGATGGGTGACCTTCCGGGAAGTGACTATCGGAACTTTGCGAGTGAAGACAAAACATAGGGAAAGATCATGTGGTGATTTTTAGGGACAGTAACAAGTCTTTAAAATCTCCCGGACGTAGCAAATCGGCCGTCGGATATGGATGGACTCACGGACCTAATAAGAGTACGTGAAACCCATTAAGAAAGGTGGCCCATGAACTGAAATTAGACATGGGCCCACTTAAAGGTGGCGGTCGGAGCGTTACAATTTAAATCTTTAGTATGTGAATCTGCTCACTATACTGCATTAACTCCGGTATCATATAATGTCACCATAATGATTTGTATAATGTTTGTCATTGAGGTCATTATGATTGAAAGAAATATTGTGATGATGTAGATCTAGATTAGGGGTTTTTTTCCTAAAAGAATATTAACTTTGGAGTTTTATATAAACAGAGATATGATGTGAAATAAGATGGAAAGAGAAAACAAAAAACACACACACGCGTGGAAAGTGGGAGTAACGGTGGGATGCAATCTTCGGTGTTAGCTAAGAAAGCACTCAAAATGAGATCAGAAGTTTTTTTGTGAACACTCTCACCAATCATCGTCTCCTCTTATCTTTTATATAACTCACTTTATTTATATTATCTCCTTCATTTCACATCAGCTTTTTTTTTTGTCTATTGGTTTTTTCCTATCGTAAATAATTTTATCATGATGAATATCAAGACCAGTTTACTTACTATTACATATTTACCTTAAGTTGGTTGTGAGATATGCTATAGAAACGCTATTGTTCACATGCTACTAGACAGTGCTAAGATAATCCTATTGTTGATTTATTCTGAGATTTAAGATTAGTGAAAACTTAAGATTTTGTTTTTCTGTTTCCTCTATTAAAAACAAGAATTTTACATGTATTCAAAACCAACTTATTGAGAAAAAATTCTAATTCTAAAACAAAAATTAAATTAAACAAGAATGAGATAAGTCTTAAATGAAAATAGTATTAAATCTACTATACTCAAGTACTTAGCTATTACAGATTAATTCTGATATGTTTTTAAGTCATGTTTTCACCAAAAAATAAAAGAATATATATATTTTAAGACGCGGATACATGAAAAAATTATATACCATTTATCACTAATAATTTAAATAGTTACAATACAAGTCTAAAATTTTTACCAAATAAACTTTGCAAGAATGATACTAAATGGGAGAAAAGTACATGAGCCAAAATAACATGACATGATATGTGTGTATACGCTTTGGTGGAAGAGTTGCTCTGTTGGTCTAGGTCAGGGATCGATTCTCCCTAAACGCAGAATTATTCAGTTTTATCCCTTTGGCCACATGGGTATGAGCCTATTGCTTACAACTCATTTGCATACATGGAGAGGACCCTACTCGTGAGATACCCTATCTCCAAAGAGATTAGTAATGGACCTCTCAATAGATCTGGGGATTTACTCTATGAGTTAACAAAAAAAAAATATATATATATATATATATGTATACGTATGTATTTGAAAGACAAGATGGGAAGAAAGCGATAAAAGAAGATCTTTCAAAGTAATGTTTGTCTCTTCTCATTTGATTTTCTGGCCCCCCATCCCCTTACCCCCTAACCAATAATTTAAATTATATAATTATATTAATTGTTTTTTATATAAAGACCTGAGTAAATCAGTCTAAATAATTGTACTTGATCTTTTTCACTTTATTTATAAAATTGACAGGAACACTGGAACAGTATATATATATATATATATATATATATATATATATATATCTACATGTATTATTTTCATTGAAATTAAACATAGTAATTCACACAAATGAATGAACTATTGTTTATATTTTTAGTTATTTTATTATTCCTATAATTGTACTATTCTTTGTATTATCATCTATTTTGTTTGGTTTCTAACATAAAATGTCATTTTCTAAGGTAAAACTTACAAATACGCTATTTTTACTAAAATCTTATGGATATGCCATTTTTCAACACTGAAAAATATATATATATTTATGATTTATTTTTTTGCTAAAATACATACTTGATAACAAATACTAAACTCTAACATAGAACCGACTAAACCAAACATAACATGTCAAATTCATGTTTAATCGTATTTTGTAGTTTAATTAAAAATGGTAAAACCATAAAATTTTAAACAAAATGACGAAATCCATAAATGCCATTACAAAAATACTAAACTCATAACTGATTTCTTTTTGTATAGTTAAAGCTAAGAAAAAAATGTGGTTGCTGATAATATATTGATTTTTTTTTTTTTTTTTTTGCAACATATAATGAAATAATTTTTACAAAAAAAAAACATATAATGAAATAAATATGTTGTACCATTTGCATCACCATTCACGACCCTTCAGAAAACTATTGTTTTGTAGACCAATCTAACGCATAAAAATTGGCGCGTTCAGAACAAGGGTTAAAATCTCATAATGTTGATTGAATGTTTTTGCTATTTGTTCGATAGTGCTACTACTACGTGTAATTCAGTAATTCTTTGAGTTTGAACAGAAGAATTAGTTGCAAAAGAAAAAAAAAATAGCCCATTATATTAGTTAACGTGGTTCAACACCCATTGCCTACATCATGAAACAGCATAACTTGATGATATTTGAAAGAATCGATAGTAAATCTCAAATTAGTTTCAAGATGTAGTACTAAATATTTAAAGGGTAATTATAAGAGATTATCAACTAATTATACTAAAAATTGTTTGGATATATAGTAAGAGTCTCCGATGTCTATATAATTTATTTATTTTTGTCAATTGATGTCTAATACTAGTTATTATCAATATTATGCGAAATTAGTGACTGCAAGAAAGTTTGATTAAATATTGGACGTGGAGAATTTAAAATAAAACATCTATATATAGTACCTAAAATTCGTTTGCTCATCAGTCATCACCCCTCATATATAATCTTTTGAACCATATCAATCAATTTGTCTATTAGTATCCAAAGAAATCAACAACTACATCATATAAACCAACTAAATCAGATTCGTATTCATCGTGACAGTGTAAAGCAGTTTATTTTTTTTATTATTTTTTTTGTTGGAAACGTATATGAAAATAATCAACGGGACAAAGCGTGAGAGACCGATCTTTTAAATGTGTTTTTGTTTGTCTTTTTCTCCCTCTCAAAACTAGCACGTGATTGTTCCTATGATATTATGTCACACCAAGAAATTACATTTTTTTTTCAACGATTTGATATGTTTATTTGCAAAACAGAAAAAACTCACTAAGGATGCTTACCTTCTATTATTTTTTTTTGTCAAACCACTTGCATTCATTAATCAAAAGGCATGATTCTTACAACAAAGCTTACAATACAAGATAAGAAGGCATTCTCCAATGCCAAAACAATATAGAAACAAAGAAAAAATAGGATTAATCGGCAATAGGTTCTTGAGAGCTTTGAGCCAAATTCTTGAAGGAGTTTTGGTACATATGAGATCAAGATTGTCGATAGCTCTTCCATGGACAAGCCAACGAATGAGGAGATTGTCACTGTCATCAGACTAGTTGGTGTTAATAAAGGGGTCAAAGCTGAACTTCTTTCCGGTTTGAGGAAGCCTACACGAAGTGGTAGCTTGACAAGTTTCCGAGCGAGGTTTGTGGAGCTCTGGGCTTAAAGATGGTTGGTAGATTTGCCCTTGAGTAGAGCTTGACCTTGATCAAACCAAAGCCGTAGACTAAACTCGGACAAATTGGAAACAGTATCCAATTACCAAAGAACATCAAGCAATAGGATTCATGGGTCAAAGCCGAAAGGGATACTATAACCAAGGTTCTCAAAGAATGAGAGAAACGCCACAACAACAATGATGTTTTACTACTCAAATGGAATCCACAGAGTTCGTAAACTTGACCACACCATTGGCTAAAATTGGGCGTCAACAAGAGAAATAAATTTCCGTACTTGGGCTTAGAGAGGTTTAGAGCTGGACCAACCATTGTGTGGAAGATATCCCTGAAGATGGTAGATTGTACACGCTTAGGCTCAGAGATCACGGGTTATGGAAACAGGGGGTTGAGGAAATTTTTGGTAACCACCGCTCCGTAGAGGCGGAGTCATAATGCCGATATTCCTCCCTCTATTGGTGTTGTTTGAAAACAAAGGCAGAATTCCCAATAGCCAAACGCGGAGATGAAGATTGATAAGCAACGGGTTGCTTTGTACCAGGGATTGTAATTGACATTCATGGACCCACATCAAAGCTGTCGATATACGATGTAGAAGGAGATTTATGTCCTTACCACCAAGATAACGAAGAGACAATGGAAGAGAACTTAGAAAATATTCAAAAAAATTTGACCTGGGTTTTGTGCTCGTGGGCTTAGCTTGCTGAAAGGTTAATGGGCCGAACATAAGGGAAAGGCCCACCAAAGGAAGACCGAAGCTCTTGGTGGTTGACCTAGCGGGATTGGGCGAGCGGCGGCTGTACGGAGAGGATGAATAGATTTGCAAGAGACTGAGCATCTCCGGTGAACAAGCCTTCACCATAAGCAAGCCAGAGTTGTTGTAAGGGGCTGGATCGAGTATCCACACCGATAATTCAAATTTGGAAGGATGGGTTCTTGACATGGAAAAGGGAACGTCGTGTGCCTCCAACGTCTCCACCGGATAAAGAGTAGCTAGTGGTCCAGAGAGGAGCTCGCCTGCTAAACTTGGTGCCTCAATAGAGGATTTCGAGGGGTGAAACGAAATCCCAATCGGAGGTTGTGCATGTCGGATATTCGTGGATCTGTTAAACCGGCTGAAGCAATCAGAGAAAAGATGAGGGGTTAATCGGACACCACCGTCGCCCTTTGTCACTGTCTATTGAAAATTTACCGGGATCTAAGGAAGCCAGAAGGGTTTGTAACAAAACTAAAAATAGGGAAAAGCTTAAATAAACAAAGGAAAGATTAACTAGAATAAAGTAGGGAGACAAGAGATCCCAACATTGGTGAGCAGGAGTCACACCAGCGTCGAAGAAAGTTTGCTGAGTAGAGACTTTGATGTTAGTGCCTGAAAGAGTTTTTGTGACTTAAATTGTTAGAAAAATATAAGTTTCAACCTCAATCCTTATGCCTTGGTAAGCACCAGACGTAATCTTTTCTTTGATAAGCCCCGCGTACATTCTATTCATGACACGTAAATACTATGATTTATACGTCCACTAAAACCTAGGCTCAAATAGTATTAAGGAGCGTGAAAACTTCAAGAGTTAATCTGATTAGAAGTATCTCAAATATGTATAAGACCAAATGAGTTAACCAAAATACTATTATTGTAAGTGTTTTTGATTAATATTTTCAGTTTACATTATTTCAATTGTATTTTTTTAATCAGTGTGGCTGTGTGATCAATGTTGGATTCTTATTTTCCTATTTTAAAAATCGTTTATTTATATTTCAATAAAGGTTACTGAATTATCATAGTTTTTAATTGTGTATTAAACCTCTTTTCTCTAAATTTTTTCTAAAGTACTCTCGAATAAAGGAGATTACATTCATGTATATGGTCAAATCACTAGTAGACCTTTTGGTTCCTTTGCTGATTTTATTCGATTGTTTTTAGTTAAATAATTTATTTCCACTCTTTGTGTCAAGGTACCTTTTTACTATTTATATTTCTTTTGTAAAATGATCATTTTTATATTTCTAATGTTAATTTTTTCTTAATTAATATATTTAACCTTTCAACAAAATAATATATAGCAGCTAAATAGTTTACTTTTTCTTTCACTTAGATGCGTATTTTAATAATTAAAACATTGTACGACATTTAGACCTTTTTTTTTTGTTATCTAGAATTTTATTAAAAACTTGTTTTGGAACCAATGTAGGATTACATGCTGCCCAAAAGAGGGAAACTAAGGCCGGCGGACAACTAAAAGTCTCCAGAGTCGATGCCGGAAGAAGAGAACATTCCGCGGAAACTAAGCCGGATAAAAACATAGATTGAACTAGAAATACAAAACAGAAATATCAAACCAAATCGAAGAAGGACGACTCCTTACACTACACGCAAAGATAACTAGGCAAAACCTTATAGATGGTAGCACCAAGATAACAGAGAAACTTCTTCTTTTGAAACACTTGCGCATGTGCTTTATCACGACTGCCCACGGCCAACCCGTAATAACAACTACCTCCTCCTATCATGAAGAGAGCCAATCTCTCGAGAACCAAGGATATCAGAACCCGACAAGTAAAGAGTACTCATAGGAGATCATAGAGACTCAAAACATACTCCCAAATGCGACGACGACGACTGATGCATTCCATTACATCTAGCTAGAATCCTTCAAAAAGCAATCATATCTAAGCAGATCATGAAGGCAAGAAGTACAAGGAGCAAGGGAAAACTTCTCACGAAACATCAATCTCAAGAACAAGACCGACGAATGACCAGGAAGTTAACATCCACCAAGAACACCAAGTAAAAGCAATGACTGGAATCTTTGAGGACTACCACCAACCAAACACTAAACACAAACCTTCTGCTAAGAAAGGAACCGAGCGCCATAGGCTGAAACAAAGAGACAAGGACTGGGAGAAAGGCAATAGCTGGATGGATCCTCAGCCATTCCACACCTGCGGCTTAGTAACAAAATTACGCACAAGACCAGCAACAAAAACTGAGATAGGAACAAGCAAACCACAGTGGCAATTATTCTTCAAAACAACTGTTGATCAAAGATCCGGCAACATCATTTTTACTTGTAATCAGAATCCCTCACATAGTTGGCTGCTCTGACCGCTTCCTCAAACCAATCCCAAATCAGGACATGAATCAACCAATAAGGCTCCCTAATCGACGGCCCAACAAAATTGCAAACCACACTAAACACCTAATTACGATTTGGGATTGGTTTGAGGAAGCGGTCAGAGCAGTACAACACTTAGACAAGTACGACACTTAGACCAACTGACCAAATAAACAAAACAATAAAACTTTGAAGAATAATACTACATTTAACTAAGAAATTAGATTTTAGAAAAACCTAATCAAACCTGATTAAAAACAAAAACAACGTTCGGTCGAATAATATCAATACTCATGGTGCACATTTAGAAATCGAATATAAACCCCACGAATAAAAAAACGGCGGGTAATACAACTATAGTAAAAAAAGTCATTACTATAAAATACGTGTTCAATGATTACTAGTTAATTAGTTACCCAAACAATTCTCTTTTTGTGAGTGGAGCAAAGTATTGATACAATTTTTTGATATCATTGTGAGGTTGACCATCTTAACATATCATATCATTTGTGGAAGTGCGATGCACACACACATGTTAATAATTAATATATATGAAAAAATTTATGTCCGGTTTGCAACTAGGATTTTTTTAGTAAAACTTTATCACTTCAATTTATATAATACTAAATAAGTACCTATCGGATGTGCGGGTTTAAAGTATTATAAATTTACTTTAATTTAACAAAAATATGACAAAATTTTATTATACGTTATTTATAAATTTTATTTTTGTTATAATATACTGATTTATATCATTTACAAATTTTTTTGTGTATGTTACTATTAAAAGTGTATTTTTTACACCTAAAAATATTCTATACTACAAATATATTCTTTATCACCACCTAGAAAACGTCTATATGAACACATTAAGCCAACTATTTTACTTTCACTTCTTCATAGTTTTTTAATTACTAAAATTGTTGGCTCAAAAAACATAATATCTAATTCATGATGTATTATCACAATAATGCATGACCACCATGGAGAAAACCTTGGCCCCGCCCTCATCCCTTATAGAGAAAACCTTGCGTCCAAACTCCTACACCATGGAGAGAACCTTGACTCCGCTTTCCTCCCTTGGGAAAATAACCTTGCGTCCAACCTCCTCCACCTTCCTCTCTTGGGAAGATAACCTTGTGTCCAACCTTTTCCATCCTAGAAAGATCCTCGGCTCTGCCCTCCTCCTGTGTAGAGGTGTTCACATCTTTTTGCTATCTCAAAATGGCTTGCTCCGACAACCAATGAAAGTAAAAACCTTTTTCAAATGTCACAAAATCTTTTGATAGTAACTAATGCTAAATTTTCCAATGTACTCGTGGAAGTGTCTTTGACACACCACGATGTAGCCTCTGTCTCTGTAACGCCTCAACCGCCACCTTCCTAAGTGGGTCTTACATCTATTCCCGGCCCGTGGACCCACCCATATTCGATGGCCGGCTTGTTATGTCTGGGAGGCTTTAAAAATTTGTTTACCGACCCTACAAATCAACAAATGATCTTTTCCTGTGTTTTATCCTCACTCGCACAGTTCCGACAATCACTTCCAAGAAGGTCATCCATCATGAAGTTCTCTCATGACCCTTGACCGAAAAAATATGTGCATCTTGGTGACATATGTGGCCAAATCAATTTTTTTGGTGTCACAATATTTGAGCTCCTATGAATCTATCAACAACGATTTATGTTTTTCCAATATATCTATCTATGTTTGTTGTAAGCTTTTGTTTGATTAGCCTATTTTATCTATCCATTAGGTTGATGAGCTTTTACTTGTTATCTCCCTTTGAGATTGAATGAATAATGGTAACAATTATGTTTGCAAAAGAAAGAAAGGTTTATGACCAACCAATCAATGTTTTAGAAGAAAATTAATTTGACATAAGTAAAGAAACAGTTTGAAAATTATAAACACGGTAATATATGAATCTCAAATAATTCAAAGATGAAAATATAAATTAAATAAAACATTCTAAAAATACTACAATAAATTTTAAAATACAGTATTAGGAAAAGAAGACGCATATATTAATCTTTTTTTGGTCAACATATTAATCTTACCTATTCCTAACTGAAAAAAGAGAAAGTAGGAGAAAATTTTGGTTAAAAAAAAAAAAATTACCTTCCCATTAAATTTTTTTTTCCAATTATAAAAAGTTGAAAGCAGTGTTTTTAAATAAATTATTTATATATAAGACGATCTATGTTTATATAGAAGTGAGTATTTACAAAATTTAGAATTAATTATTAACTGCATATTTTCCGTAATCCCTTTTCTATTTTTTTTTGTAGAATTAGTAACTTAAAATTCAAAATAAGTAAATAATATTATAATTTCGAATTTTATGAGATATATATATATATATATATATAATCTCCTCATAATTATTTTAAATTTTTTTTTATAAATTCTGTAATGTTTGATAATTATCTTTTTATATTATCAATATTTTTTAAAACAAAACATTTTATTTTTGTTGTAATCAAATTGCTCCTATTAAATATTACACATGTCAAAATCTAAGATTGATAACTTGACACATGTCAAAATTTTGTTAATGGCTAACTTTCAAAACCTAACTTTATATAACAAGATTCATATATAGGTTTTTCAATTACATGAAGATCTCAAACCAAGAGTTTGACTAATCGTCAAAACCGATGATGATTAGTTGATATATAAACGTAGTTAATTAACCATGACTAAAATTGCAACAAAAGAAAATTTGAATTTTGTTCTCTAAATTTCTCTTTTTAATCACTAAAAAAAATCCACTAAATTACTACTTTCTCTATTTCAAAATATAAGATGTTTTAGCTAAAAATATACAGATTAAAAAATGACTACTTTTAAAAAGTTTAACCAATCATAAACAATACTGCATGATTTAAAATATAAACTAATATAAAAATTGCATAAAAATTTGAAAATATCTTATATTATAAAACAAAAATACTACTCTAAAACATCATATATTATGAAACGTAGAGAATATGAATTAGTTTTTCTCGTTTCCGCGGATTCTATCGAACTGTAATTCAATTTCCAACTAGACAAACCAATTTAATCCCAAGATATGCATGATGGTACTGGTATTAAACTATTAATTACAAGTCATCAGCCTTCAGAACCTTAGTCATATAGCTTCGAACAAGATTACGCATGCTTATGAATTATCATAGAAACCAATATTTACACAGTGATCGATCCTTTTCGTGACAATGAATGCGACATACATTGGTTCCAAAACTATCTAACAAGAAAACAAAATAAAGAAAACCAATTCAAATATCTACGGTTTTCTGAAATCTATGAAGTAATATATGCTCATCAATGACGTTGAAAAATACTCATGAGAACTGAGATAGCATTAACTCACTGTCCCGGTAGATAAATACACACTATGAAATTATATATTTCTTTGTTTTTTTTTTTTTTACTATTACTAGATTGTTTTGTTATTCAAAATCTTAATTCAAATCGATCTATATATAGAACTTGAATTATTATTATTTTCTGACATCTAACTTCTTTAATGTTTTTCGGCAACCAAATGAAGACATCGATGTCATGAATTATGCAAAACATACTTTAGTCTGGCATAAATTCTTTTTGATATTTAAATGCCTAAATTAGTCATATAAACTAGTAGACAAAGGCGTGTGTTTTCTTCGAGGATGGATATTAGACCATCCTGGTCGGGCCCGTAAACCCACTTGGGAATATTACTAGCCCTAATCATTATTTGTCTTAATAATCATCATCTTGTGATGTAGCTAGCACAACTCGTCCACCATTGTTTTTTTTCCCTTTTTCGATTAATTATTCTTTGCACTCTTACACAATCCTTAATTATCTTTGCACCGTCCATTGTTAACAAAAATTAATTAATGAGGATTTGATTTGATCTAACGTAATGCTTATTTATAGGTAGATGATGGTTAATCTTTAAGTATTCAAGCCATGATATAGTATTTTATAGCTAAGTGAAATTAATAGGTTCATTTATTTTTTTTGTTAACGAGAAACTTGGTTATGCATGGTACTTAATACTTATGCCCATATTTAGTAGGGTTCATTTTAGTGTAGTAATGAGCTTTGTCTACTGATAACAAATGATTTGAGTATAAGATATATACGAACCGATAGACTCCAACTAAGTTATAACACACATGATAGTTTGGTTCTAGAATCATGATTTTGCTTGAAAATAGTAGACACTCGATTTTATGTTGAAGAGTTGAAACCAATATGTCTTTTTGACTCGCATGCATGCTATTTACATCCGTGAAAACAATTTGGATTTTTTAGTCCGAATCACGAGTTCAGAATTTTTTTTGTCAAATTAGAAAATTTGTAATTTAGCATTAGAAATTACTAAAAAGATAAGTTTGCATTGAACTTCATAGAATTAAGATTTGGAGCCAAAGTTAATGTTTGCCGAGTAGTTGTAGTGGAGTCACGATTTGGCATCATTTCGGAATAATTATGTGACAGCATAAATTGTAAAATCACATCATTGCCATATGCTTGCTTTGGATTCGCAATATCGAGATAGGCATAAAGTTTAAGAATAAAGTTTTGACACAAACAAACAATTTTGTATATTGAACATTTTAATATTTTATATAACAAATGAACGCTTACGTACAATTATTCTTACACCGAAATATTTTTTCTAATATTCCTAAACAAGGTTTGGTGCCACAAAATGAAATATCAAAAATACAAAAAATATGGTATGATGTTATCTTTGATGGGCCATTATAAGAGGCCCATATACCAAAACATTGGGCCTAAATTTCTGAGTTTTCGACCCGTAGAATCATTTCAGATCCGACCGTTCTGCAGGAGGAAGATCACCAGAGATCGAAGAAGAAGAAGAAGAAGAATGCTTGAAGATCGTTTGTAGAAGAAGAAACCCGAACGAAGCAGAGTAACAATGGCTTCGACGGTGGGATTAGCACCGGGACTTTCTCGGAAGTTGAAGAAGGTATTGGAATGTCGTACGGATAGTCCGGATCTGGTGGCGTCGCTTAACGCTTTATCCTCTTTCTACGACGAGAACAGTGCTCACGCACGGCGGAACCTCAGATCGACGATCGAGAAACGAGCGCTTCAGATCAACAGCGAGTTCCTAAGTGCGGCTGATTCGACTCAGATCGCATTGGATCGTGTGGAGGAGGAAGTGAATGCTTTAGCTGATTGTTGCGATAAGATCGCGGCGGCGCTGAGTAGCTCGGCCGCTACCACTAGCGATATCATTAGCACTACTGAGAGGCTTAAGCAAGAGCTTGAGGTTACTACTCAGAGGCAAGAGATCGTTAACTGTTTTCTTCGTGATTACCAGCTTTCGAATGAAGAGGTGAGTGAGCTCTTAGCAAATCATTAACTTGATGGTGATTAGATCTCTGTAATGTGAGATTGAGTGTTGATTGTTTGATGCAATGTTGACAGATCAAAGCGCTTAGAGAAGATGAATTGAATGAGAATTTCTTCCAAGCGTTGTCACATGTTCAGGAGATTCATTCCAATTGCAAATTACTTCTCAGGACGAATCATCAGGTGAGATTTGCCATATTTTCACTGTGGTTTCGCAAAATGTATTTAGTTTTAGTGCAAACTGGATCGTTGTTGTTAGTATTGTTGAGTGTATGGGACGTTTGTGGATGCAGCGTGCTGGCTTGGAACTGATGGATATGATGGCTGTGTATCAAGAAGGAGCATATGAGCGCCTTTGCAGGTACGTATCTGTTTCTTTCTAAAAAAAAGTAGAAACTTAGTGTTTGGATTTAGCATTGCTAGTTTGGTGTACCCTGAACTTGTCCACAATGTCTCTTTACATATCCCAGAAATTTAGTGTTTGGATTTAGCATGAATTCCTCATTGCGGAATTTGGGGCTTAAATAGTTTGGTGTTTCGAACTTCTCCACATTGTTTTTTTACACTTGTTAGTTTGCTTTTGGCTGTCTAGGTCGTGCTAGGGTTATGCATTACGTATGTATCTTGGGAAGAAATATATTAGTTTATCCATACAGAAACATTTTGTCAAAATATATAACTAGAGGATCATAATAGTTTGGTATATTTTAGATCCAAAAAAAAAAATTGAAACTTGCATTGGGTGAATGGAAACTGTTTTCATGATATATAGAACGATGATTTATTTTGGAAGTAGGTATACCTTTTCTAAATCCGCCTAGGGGCAACAAGAAAACCCAGGACCAGCCTTGCCAAGTCGAAACTACTGAGTCTTATTTGTTTTTGCTGTGAGCTTATATAGATATTCGAGATATGAAATATAACTAAAGAAACCTTGATCTTCTAGGTGGGTTCAGGCTGAGTGTAGGAAACTGGGTGATACAGATAACCCAGAGGTGAGTGAGCTTCTGAGGACCGCTGTTCGCTGTCTCAAAGAAAGACCTGTGCTCTTCAAATATTGTGCAGAGGAGGTTAGTCTTTTGACCTCACTGAAGTCTAGTCTATGTTGAACTATTATGATATGGAGTTTATAAGCCTGATCTCCTTATGAACTATGTCAAATCATACAGGTAGGAAATCTTAGGCACAATGCGTTATTTAGAAGGTTTATTAGCGCTCTTACACGTGGAGGACCTGGAGGAATGCCCAGACCCATTGAAGTTCATGCTCATGACCCATTACGATACGTGGGAGACATGCTTGGGTGGCTACATCAGGTTTGTGACAACAATTTCTTCTCCTATGATCCCCTCGTTTTATACTCATGCTACTGATATCAGAATGGTAGTTTCTTTGCTAAACTCAACAATAGATATAGTATATTAGTAACTGTCAGATCAAGTGTGTAAATTGAGTACTGGACAATCATAGACATTAGACTAAATATCGTGTAGTTGTTTTTTCTTTCCTAATGTGATGTTGTTTTTGCTGCAGGCTTTGGCATCAGAAAGAGAATTGGTTCATGCGTTATTTGATATAGACGCAGCTGACCATAAATCAACTGCAAAGAATACCTCTGAGAATGATGCCCTAAAGGCAGCAGAATCAAATTTTACATTTGTCCTGGATAGAATTTTTGAAGGAGTTTGCCGCCCATTTAAAGTGAGAGTCGAACAAGTTCTGCAGTCACAACCAAGTCTTATTATTTCTTATAAACTCACCAACACAATGGAGTTCTACAGCTACACTGTGAGTTTCTATTTAACCTCTGAGAAATTTTGACCTTTATCGCTCTACTGGTTTCATCATTGGTTTCTTTCTCGCCTTGCAGATCTCAGATTTACTTGGGAGAGACACTGCTCTTTGTAATACAATCGGGATGGTGAAGGATGCTGCACAGAAAACCTTCTTTGACATTCTTAAAACCCGAGGGGAGAAACTTCTACGATACCCTCCACCTGTAGCTGTTGATCTCTCTCCTCCTCCAGCTGTCCGAGAAGGAGTTTCTCTAACTCTTGAGATAATCGAGAATTACAACAGCATGATGGTTTCTGCTTCAGGAGAAAAACCAGCTTTTGATCCCGTCCTCTCTGCACTGCTTGACCCAATCATCAAGGTAAATGAAAGAAGAAGCAAACTTATAGAATATCTTGTCCATGATAATGATATTAATTGAAGCAAATTTCTCAACATTCTCAAATCCTGCAGATGTGCGAGCAAGCTGCAGAGGCGCATAAATCGAAGAAGAGTGGCCATCTACCCAGAAGAAGCAGAACAAGTACCGACTCAAGCCAGTTAACCTCAGTCGATGCTCTACTCTCTAGCAGCCCATCCCCTCCACAGGTATCATTCGCCTATACAAAACCGTTACTGTACATCAATGTTCTTAACCCGAGAAGATGTTCCTAAGTTTCATTTCTTCTTTTTTGCAGAACAACGAAACACCCTCTAAAATTTTCCTCATCAACTGTCTATGCGCGATCCAACAACCATTGCTAAGACACGATGTTGCGTCACAATACGTAACCAACATCGGATCAATGATCGAAAACCACATAAACCTCCTTGTCCAGAATGAAGTTGACACACTACTCCAAAAATGCGGTCTTTCAGACAAAATGCAAATCTTCCGCTCTTCCACATCTGAACTTCCCTTGTCTGAACGACAAGACACGTCACCCGCGATGCTATCCGAATGCCTCAAGGCATTCTTTGGCCTCGTATTGGGAAGCGAAGGCTCTCTTCCTGAGTTTGAGCAGATACAAGTCCCTAAACTCAGGTCTGAAGCTTGCGTCAGAGTCGCTAAAACTTTAGCTGAAGCTTACGAAGTTATATACCAAGCTGTAACAGATCAACAAAATGGATATCCAGATCCGAAATCTCTCGCCCGACATCCACCAGATCAAATCCGAACCATTCTTGGTATATGAATATGTACGCTTCTTCTTTTTTTTCATTCATCTTACGAAATCAATACTTGTAAACCAAACCAAACAATTGATTAATCTTTTTGTCTAAATTCTCTGTTATATATATAGATATTTACATATCAGGTTCATCATTTTCTCTTATCTATAGTTTGTTATATCTAAAAGTGGGTTTCGTTCAAAAGCATGTCATGTGATTTGATACCAGTGGCTTTCATCTGATGGAGAAGCTTAATGGCTTCAATGTAAAACCCATTCTGCATATAACACGCGACCATAGCGTTCCAGCAACTATCACTCGTCTCATCTTTCCTACTCTTGAACACCTGTTCTGCCTCTTTCACTTTCCCATACTTGCCATACATCTCAATTAACCGACATTGGATCAAACAATCAGACTCAAACCCGAGCTTTATAGCATTCGCATGCACCTGTGGCCCGCTTCTCCCACCGTCACCCACCCACGTGCATGCTTTTAGAACATTCGAGAACACTGAGACGTTCTTCTTGACCCCATGCTTACCCATTTCAATGAAATCACGGATTACTTCTTGAAACTCCCCTTCTCTGTAATCATTAGTAACCTTGGCTGCCCAAACAACGGTGTTAGCACTGGAGAGCTGACGTAGCACAAGATTAGCGTCTTCCAAACACCTGAACTCTCCGTAGAAACGTATCAAAGAACCAGAGAGATACGAATCTTCGTCGTCTATAAACCCTAGCTTCTGACACAACCCGTGAACCTGCTTCCCTAACGCCAAGTCTCTGCTCATAGCACACGCTTTCAAAACACAACCCATAATCCAAGACGGAATCTTGAAAGCACCATTCTTGGAATGTTTCAACATGGAAACAAAGAGCAAAGCAGCGTCTTCGTAATCACCCGTTTCAATACAACCGAGGAAAACAATTGCCCAGGAATGAAAATCTCTGCGAGGCATTTTATCGAACATCTGGCGTGTAATATCCAAACGCCCACAAGACACATGCATCAGAAGAAGACGATTGACAAAAGTGGTCGTGGGTCTTATACTAGACTTCATGATATGCACTTGCAGCTCGTAAGCTCCACGTCGATCGTTTTCTCTGGCTGATTCTTTGGCAAGACAAGAGTAAAGGTCTTCGTTTCCAGGTAGAGAAAGCGAATCCATTAGTCTAAGAATATCAGAAGTTGAGCAACGTGGAGTTGACTTTTGCGTCTGAATCTGGGGTGGTTGTTGTATAACCACGACTGGCTCTGATTTCTGGCGTTTGGGTTTCCTTAGCAGAAGCTGTACATCGAAGTTGGTTCTGACGTCGTTCCCTAAGGTTCGTGCGGCGGAGTTGTTGTAGTTGAAAGAAGGAATCAGAGATGGTGGAGATGGCGGTAATGCTAATTCCAAAGTCCTCATATTTGTGAAACAACAGAAAAAAAAAAAAAAAAAAAAAAAAAAAAAGAGCTTTAGAGCTTCAGAGAACTTTTAAAAAAGTTTGAAGATTTTGTATTTGCAATCGAGAAATCGATGGTTTTCAACAAATCTCAGAGGAACTGAGAAGAGCAGCTCTTTACAATTTTGTTTCCGATTTTGTTATTCGAAATTAAAGAGACTAGAAGAATTTTACATTTGTAGAAGAAGAAGACGATGAAGAACAGTACAAAGCGATACAAAAGCCAAGCCGATTCGGTTCAATCTCAAATAATGTTAGGTCCGGTTTAGTTTGTAGCGGAACCGGCTCGATTTGAGATATAAAATTTGTTTGTTGTCGTCTTTTTGTGGTTCGCAGGTGCGTGTGGTCTTATTATTACTGTGTTGACGACATGTTTAAGGAAACTAATCAAAATAAAATCTCTGTAGTTAGAGACTAACTAACAATAGTACAGCTCTTAATAAAGAGATAATGCGTATACGTTAGTAAAATGTACACGTGTCACTTCTTCTTCTTCTTCTTCTCAAACTTCACACACAGAAAATTTCGAATTTTGTTTTCATGGTTTTGAGTTCTGTGTGATTTGAGGTGTTTATGGCTATGGCGTTTCCTCTATCGTATAATCCAATCACCGTTAAACCAGTAACGTACTCTCGGAGATCGAACTTTGTAGTTGTCTCTTCTTCGGGTTCTAATGGAAGAGATCCTTCTGAGGAGAGTTCAGTTCCTAATGGTGGTAAAAGCATCGATAAGCTTCAAGAAGAGAAGCGTCGTGCTGAGTTATCTGCTAGGATTGCTTCTGGAGCTTTCACTGTTCAAAAATCTAGGTGAAATAAACCAAACTCTTTCTCTCTGAATTGAAAAAAAACAAGAATCATGGATTAGAGATTTGAGTTTGGTTCAGGAATCATCCATGATTGTCCTAATGATGCATTGGTTCTGTAATCTCTCTGATGTGATTTTGACATATATGGTTTCTTGTGGGTTTGTTTGTGTTTGTACAAAGTTTTCCATCTACAGTGAAGAATGGTTTATCAAAGCTTGGAGTTCCAAACAATGTTCTTGATTTCTTCTTTGATTGGACTGGCTCTGACCAAGACTACCCCAAGATTCCAGAGGCCAAAGGCTCGATTCAGGCGGTTCGTAATGAGGCTTTCTTCATCCCTTTGTATGAGCTTTTCCTTACTTATGGTGGTATTTTCAGGTTGACCTTTGGGCCAAAGGTTTGTTTTTTTTCTTGTTTTTCTTCTGATTCGTTTAACTAAAAGGGTTTTTTTTTTTAAGTATTGGCTGATGATATGTGTGAATCCATATTGGTAGTCGTTCTTGATCGTCTCGGATCCTTCTATTGCTAAGCATATATTGAAGGACAACGCTAAAGCTTACTCCAAGGTATGTAACCAGTAGCAGCACCAATAATTAATACCGATGAATATGGTCTAGAGTTTCGTGCTTTACCTTATACTTGTAAATCTACTTGTAAATCTTAGGGGATATTAGCTGAAATTCTAGATTTTGTGATGGGAAAAGGACTCATACCAGCTGATGGGGAGATATGGCGTAGAAGAAGGCGTGCCATTGTTCCTGCATTGCATCTAAAGGTAACCAATTTGTCATAAAGTATGATTCTCTTAATAAGTTATATAAATCACTGTTTTCATTTTATAGTACGTAGCAGCTATGATTAGCTTATTTGGAGAAGCTTCAGATAGACTTTGTCAGAAGCTTGATGCTGCTGCATCAAAAGGGGAAGAAGTAGAGATGGAATCACTCTTCTCTCGTTTGACACTTGATATTATCGGCAAGGCCGTTTTCAATTACGACTTTGACTCCCTAACTAATGATACCGGTGTCATCGAGGTTCTCTCATGCTTACATTTGCTTTTCAGTACTTGTTTTATTTACCTTTCTGTGTGTTTGTTAGGATGAAAAGCTTTTTGTGTTCTCTTTTGTTAGGCAGTTTACACTGTTCTAAGAGAAGCTGAGGACAGAAGTGTTTCACCTATTCCTGTTTGGGACTTACCGATTTGGAAAGATATATCACCTCGTCAGAGGAAAGTTGCTTCTTCCCTCAAGTTGATCAATGACACTCTTGATGAATTGATCGCAACATGCAAGGTATAACTCGGAGTTAAAGTCCAAAAATTGTTCATATGCTCTTTGGATCCTCATTACGTTTGTTGTCTTTTACAGAGAATGGTAGAAGAAGAGGAGTTGCAGTTTCACGAGGAATATATGAACGAAAGAGATCCTAGCATCCTTCACTTCCTTTTGGCTTCAGGAGATGATGTAATAATATAGTCTGTTGTTTTGTAATCCAATAGGTATCAGCTTCAACGGATCTTAAAATGATGTGTGTTTCTTCCCAATTTTTTTTCAGGTCTCTAGCAAGCAGCTCCGTGATGACTTAATGACAATGCTTATAGCCGGACATGAAACATCAGCTGCAGTATTAACATGGACCTTTTACCTTTTAACTACGGTAAAGAGTGGACATTATCAACCTAAACAAAAGCAGTTGATTTGATTTTCTCCCAAATTGTTTTTATAACTTTTGTTGGTTTTGTGCAGGAACCTAGTGTAGTTGCCAAACTCCAAGAAGAGGTATGGATATACATGACTCTTGCAAATGATCTTAGAAGAACATTCACATATTAAAAAAAGAACTGTTTGATTTTATTTTAGGTTGATTCTGTTATTGGGGATAGATTCCCAACCATAGAAGATATGAAGAAGCTGAAGTACACTACCCGAGTCATGAATGAGGTAAAAGGCAATTGAATTTACTGGTTGAGACAAAAAAGAAGATCATTGGTTTTACCTTTTTTATTTTAAATGATGTGCAGTCATTAAGACTATATCCACAACCACCAGTACTGATTCGTCGGTCTCTAGAGAACGATATGCTTGGACAGTATCCCATAAAAAGGTCAGGGAACTTCAATATTGTGGTTTTCGTTTGTCTGCGTTTTGGCAATTAGCTTGCCTTCTAGAATGCAGTTTATGAGTTATGATAAAATATTGTGTTTGAATAACCAACCAGGGGAGAGGATTTCTTTATCTCGGTTTGGAATCTACATCGAAGTCCTCTTCATTGGGATGACGCGGAGAAGTTTAATCCCGAGAGATGGCCTCTAGATGGACCAAACCCAAATGAGACAAACCAAAACTTCAGGTAATAGCCTTTTGCTTGTCACTTCTCATTTGATTATAATTTTGATTATATCAAGAACTTTTCTTCTCCAGTTACTTACCTTTTGGTGGAGGACCGCGGAAATGTATAGGCGATATGTTTGCTTCGTATGAGGTAAAGACTTAATTGACATCAATACTTGTTACATATGAGTACCTGCTTCAGATGTTCCTGTAGTGACAGAAATCTCTGTTTGTAGAATGTGGTAGCAATCGCAATGCTTATTCGAAGATTTAACTTTCAGACTGCACCAGGGGCTCCTCCGGTATAGTCATCAGCAAACTCCTTCTGTTCAATCTCAAAACAACAGAAATATTTTTAAAACTGAGCTAAGATAAAACTTGAAACTCAAACTGAAATATCACTAATGATTAGTTCGTTTCTCGAAATTCGTTTTGTGGATGGACAGGTGAAAATGACTACAGGAGCTACAATACATACAACAGAAGGGTTGAAATTGACAGTGACAAGGAGGACAAAACCTCTCGACATACCATCTGTACCAATACTTCCAATGGATGCTTCCCGAGATGAAGTGTCCTCTGCTCTGTCTTAAGTCTTCATCTTTGCAAAACTGAAAACAAAGCAAGCTCAACTGAAGAAGCAAAAATCTTGTGCTAGAACAACAAATGTAGAATTTGTTAGAATTGACCAATGCTTCTGATTATTTCTCTGCACTATGTTGTGCAGACAAGTAAAAAGTAAACATTTATTATTCTTTGGAAAAGAAAAATGTTTTTCTCTGCACAGTGATGATAATATAACTTTTGGGTTCTACAAAAGTTCAAATAGTTTCTAAGACATAAACACGAACCTCTGATTTTTACATCAATGAAGTGATCAGAGATAAAAAAAACCACTTCCATCTAACATCATCGAAATTGACTACTTCGTCTCTCGTTCCGTATGTGCAACATTGACTCCTATAAAGAAAAGCTTTTAGCGATCCGAAATCTTCGGGTCTTCAGTTAAAGACCAATGTTTGTTTCATGTTCTATGTCTATGGATCTGCTGGATAAGATCGTTATCGTTATCAGCGCCATCTTTCTTTGTTGCTGACTTATCCTTTATTGCTTCTTTCTCCAGTTTCTTCTTATCAGCCTCGGCTTGTTTTTCATTCTCCTCTCGAGATTTGATGAACGTCTTCATGAAAAGAGTCAGAATCTTGGTCACTGCAGATGGGAACAATGGTCGGATTAGAAATGAATAGAGATGCACTTGTCCCAGAATGGCTTTAGACAATCTAGAAGAAGAGATTTGTGCATGTACCTTGCTCAAAAGGACATCTAGCTGGATCCTCACCGAAGTAGTGAGACAAAGAATCTGCATTTCTTCCCTGTGAATTACAACATATAGCAAATATTAGTATTGGAAGATGAGTTCGAATTGCTTGTCCCAGAAGGGTAAAATAACTGAGGAGTTGTTATAACTCACCACTTCTGAATATAGCGAAGCAAGCGTCTTCACTTCCTCATCAGCGGTATCAAGAAAATCCTTCAAGACCTGAAACATAAAGTAATCTCATCTGAAACAGCTACGAACATTTTGTGGTTCTTATCATTTGCCAATGAATTAACTAAGATGCACATTCCTGATACCCATATGAGAAAACTAAGAACACATTTTCACTGTGTAGCTCACCTTCCGGAAGCCCAAAGAAATGGCACCATCATTTTCTGAAGCCATGAGTTCTTGCTCAACCTTTTCAAGGCCTTTAGTCGCTGCTTGCATTTCTTCAGCCAACGTTTTCAATTCAATCTGCAATGTGCAGAACGAACAAAGGGAAAGTGAGAAGGCGGAAGCTCATATTGCAAGCTCTAGCATCTAGCACAAGAAATGAAGCAAGCTAAATAACAAGCATACCTTCGATGCCGCTTCTAAGTGAACAAGGTCATTAGCAAAATCCAGCAGTTCTGGCATTTTTTCACCAACAAGCTAAACAGTAAAAAGGAAATAAGGTATAAATTTCATCTTCACACAGCATTAGGCAAATAACTGCATTAACAGTATGATGCACTTCTAGCATGCTCTGAAAATACTGAGACTAGAAAATCAAGTGAGGCTATTTATACCTTGCATAAGTAATGCATCAAAGTCATTTTGTTATTTCTAGCACGAGTATCAGATAATTTAAGAAGACTGTCCAGTTTGAACCCCACAGCAGATCCTGTAACACAAAGGCACTACATCACCAACATACTTTAAGAAAAATCATGAAACTGGAAATCAATAGTAAAACATGATACCTCTCGCAGTTCCCTGATTTAGAGCATTTCCCAGTGTTAAAATTGTTTGCATAATTTGACGCAACTTTGCAGACTCCTTCACCTGGTACATGATAATGAAACTTAATTACCAAGATGGAGATATATATTGCCATGACTTAGACGATCTCACCCTCCACTATACCTCTTTAGTAGCAGCGTTTATTATATTTAGGCAGCTTTTCAACTCATCAACCTGAAAAGAACCAAAAAACAACATCGATTACAATATGTCTTAAGACAGGATCGACCAAATTCAGAGAGTTTCACTTTTCTACCTGAGAAGCAAAGGTAATCTTAAAGCCAAACACTCGTAACTTAGCTTCAATACGTGGAACCTTCATTAGTTCCATGAAAAACTGGTACATATGCAAGGTTAAGAGTCAGAGCACAGATGTATACAAGTATCATCCAACGCTTTAAGAACTGGACAAACCTGTTCACACTTTCCGAGCATTTCCTTGTCACCAGTATAATTCTGAAACAAGAACAACATGATTTAGCTTCAGGAAATAAGGAAGTGTGGAAAGAAAAAAAAATTAACATGATCTTTCTTTGGTTTAATTTTTTTTATTAAGCTTATTGTTTATGAAATATCGTTAACTAAACTTTCATAAGGGAAAGAAAGAAGGCTATAGAAAGAAATATGACAATAAAAAATTTGAAATTACCCTTAACATTTCCATTTCCTCCTTGGTCGGGCAAAATTTGATGAGATTTTCAACTTGGTCGATGTCCAGAGCTGATGAATCTAAGGCTAGAACTGCACTCTAAGATAAGAAAATTATTTGAAATTTTCAATATTAGAAATCTTGTAAACATTCATTGAAAAGAGATGAAACTATACAAAATGTTAGATAAAGATATGTAAGCACTAAAGAACAAAACATGTATGTTTATGACAACCACCTTTCATTATTGTTACAACGCCAAAATGATGAGCAGAAAAGACTGAAAGCAAAAACTTACAAGCATATCTGGTAGAGGAATCTTTATTTTCGTAAGCATTATTTCACAGTTATTTGCTCTTCGCAGGTCAACCTATACAAACAAATAAAAAAAGGTTAGAAATGAAAGATAAGGAAACTAAGAGGCACGAATCGTAATCATTTGTATTAGTTATAGAGTACCCATTTGCGGGAATAAGTGACATTTGCAATATCTATCATTTGTCAACTTTTTCTCGTAGCCAAAGTTAACCTTAGATCATCATATAATTATCTGGTTATTACACACTATATAGCTGTAGGTGATACCTGTTTAATTGATCCACTCTTAATTTTTGGTTTATAAAATGTCATTTACATATAATAAATGTTATATGTATACAGAGGTGAAATTGAGATGCCTTACAAGTTGAACTTTCTCGGGTTTGCTGATACTAGAACCCCGGCGACCTGTGTTTTTCTTAGCAGTGGTATCTGAAACTGCAGAAAACAGACTCTCGAGCTCTGATATATCTATTTCAGGGGCCCTGTCATGAAGATTCGTAAAATTCATCGTATTAGTTCAAAGAAAAATAGCAGTGATGGGAGACAATCAAAACTGCAAGACAGAACTGGAACGACGGTTGACTTTTGTTTCATCCATCAATTAAATTATTCAGAGACCATGAATGTCAAATTAAAACATAAACAAGACGGAAAAACAGAAGAGGAACCCACCGTTGTTGATTTTCTTGTTTCTGAGTATCAGCCCACAAACTACCTTTTGCTGGCCGAGTAACCTTAGACCAATGCAAAGGTTTTAGCACGGTTTTCTTAGGTACAGCAATAGGAACACTCACGCCTCGGCCTCTTCCAAGTCCTGAAGAAGCTCTGCCCCTTCCTGCAGAAGGAGGTGGTGGTGGTGCAGTTGAACCTTTTGCACCCAGTGGTGGTGGGCCACTACCTGTACCACGACCCAGCCCTGGTGGAGGAGGAGGAGCAGGGGTCTTGGATAGAGGTGGTGGAGGCGGAGCAGGAGTCTTGGATAGTGGTGGTGGTGGAGGTGGAGGCGGAGCAGAGGTCTTCGATAGTGGTGGTGGCGGAGGTGGAGGCGGAGCGGGGGTCTTGGATAGTGGTGGTGGTGGAGGGGGAGGGGGAGCACCCAACTTTATAGATGAAGGAGGAAGTGGCGGAGGAGGTGGTGGCTTAGGGGCATTTGAAATATTAGCCTTAGGGGGAGGAGGTGGTGGTGGCGGTGGCGGTGCATATTTAACAGCAGGAGTTGCTTGAATTGGAGGAGGTGGTGGTGGTGGTGGCGGTGCATATTTAACAGCAGGAGTTGCTTGAACTGGAGGAGGAGGTGGAGGTGGAGGTGGTTGGGCCTGAAATTTATTTCCCGTGCTCCCAAACGAAGGTGGCGGCGGTGGTGGTTGAGATGAGGGTGGAGGAATGCTTCTAAAAGGAGGTGGCGGGGGAGGAGGAGGAGGTGGTGGTTGAGCTGAGGGTGGAGGGATGATTTTAGAAGAAGGTGGCGGAGGAGGAGGTGGTGGTGGAGGGGTTTTGTTGATAGGCTGACGTAATGTTGTCAAGGTATCTATATTGCTGAAACTAGTGAAAGGAAGTGGTGGCGGAGGGGGTGGCGGTGGGGGTTGGGGTGAAAATGAGGCTGTGCTCGTAAAAGAAGGAGGAGGAGGCGGCGGTGGAGGTGGAGGTAGAAGTGTGACATGATCAACGGAAGACGGTGGATCTGAGGGAACAGTTAAAGGGTGGACACTGTCTTTCACTGGAACTTCTTGCTGCTGGTGACGAGAGTACTCATGAGATTCCTCTGAAGATTCAGGAGCAATAGATAAAGGAATGTCGTATGTCTCATCATTATCAAAAGGTATACGAATGTGAGGTCTCTGAATGGCATCAAAACCTTCATCTGAACTATCAGCAGCACTAGATGTGTTTGTCTCCTCCTCGGAATCAGGAGAATTGAAATAAAAACTCCCTTTTTGCCGAAATCTTGTAAACTCTTTCGCATCATTTATGGCAGCAAGTTGTTTCAGCAACCACAACGCAGCATCATCTCCATTCTCAGCCAAATCCACACCGCTAAAAAGTTCTTGAACTCTAGAAAAGGCTTCAATGGGCAATCCACCAGTCTCATCACCATTTACTATCGGGGTTGGAACTTTCTGAGGCGCAGCGTTCTCAACTTCTCCAAACAAGACCTGAATGCATAAAGAATGGAGTCATGACAAGCACATGTACAGCTTAGGATGAGTATGGACTATCTTTATCCAGCCATCTAAGGTTAGAAATTTTTTGTTTTTTTGTTTCTACTTTCTGCACCCATATTTTCTCATATCCAACTAAATTACTATCATATAAAATTAAAAGAGATGGATAAAAAGGTACACACCTCTGCTCGAAATCCTTTTGGGTAATGATCCTTGGCCTCCCAAAGAATATCCAAGTTGTCAGAGTTCAACATTAGTATGTTGGACCTGATAAATGCAGTATTGAACATCACACGAAACATCATAACCTCTCGTTCTGGATCTAAATCCATATGCACACACTCCAGTACAACATCTCCTTGAACCCAGCACTGGATGTCAATCTTGATAACGTCACATTCTGCCTGCAGCCATATTGTACAGATTTACGTTACTCAAAAGAGTGATACTTTATAAGAACTGATTTAAAAGAAATCATAAAAATAAAAAACACACCCACCTGTCGGTAATGGCGAAGGGGTTTTTTCTTATCGGACATAGAATACACCATCTCCGTGGAAAGACCAGCTGTGCTACTATAGTTTCTTCCAAAAATACGTATAATTGGTCTGCAGCCATGTTGAGAGTCAAAGTTTGGAATAGCTCGAATAATAATGCAATCCAAGGAAAGAGCTCTTTCAGGAGGTGGCCACTCAGGATTTATGTTTCTCCTTGCTACATACTGAAGATAACGCAGTTGAGACGGGAACGGATTTAACGGCGAGAGCAGCTGCAAGAGACCCTTGGGAGCCTCTCGATGCACAATCTCAAGAGTTCTGCGCTCACCACTGTGAACTTTCCTGAAAATCAGAAAACTAGCCAGAATAAAAGCCAAAAGTGGCCAGCCTCCTCTTTCGCAGTGAAGAAGAATCACATCCTGACGGTTCCCACGAGCAAGCCAACTCTCACAGACACGGAGAAAATGCTGAATCAATGACAAAGGGAGCAAAGGGCAGCCTTCATACTGCCTCGGGTACTCAAGAACCGTAACATCATATTCACATAGAGTTTCAGCAAAGACACTCTTTTCCTCCCCTTCTCGAAAATTGAATGCTAGAAAAGACGATTCCGGGAACTCTTCGTGTAAATCGTTGATGACTTCATGCAGGAAGATCTGATACAACCCATCCGCCAACACCTCAGTGCAAAAACATGAATCAAAAACTGTACATTCACACACAGATTGACTAAATTAGAAGTGCAAAAAAATCCAAAGAAACTAAAAACAGTAATCAACTAAAATAGCTCTCTCTCATTCATGATTAGAGAAAAGGAATGGTAAGTTACCATAAACTCTATCAGCAAATTCAAGCAACCCATCTGGTGGTCTCTTGTAAAAGAACCTACTTAATAGAGACATTTAGGCTAATCGGCTGATGAAATTGTACTTCGATCAATGACCTCGAGAACCTGAGAAAACAAACAAACCAAAAATGAGCCATTCGAATCGAAGCTACGAGTAACCAAATCAAATCACCATCGAAAACAAAAACAAAGTCTCACAAATGGTTTAACAAAGTCAAAAGCTAATCGAATCAACCAAAAATAGGCAAAATCTCCTAAAATTACAATCAAATTGGAGGTAAATCTAACATGAGCTTCGAATACGGATGGTTTTTGAGGATATGCGAACACTGCGACTTCACAGAAACCCCTCGAAATTAGGGTTTATAAGAGCAGAAGATGAAGATGATGATAACGATGAGTTACCTTATTAGAATAAGAAGAGTAGAGGGAAATTTTGCATAAACCGATGCAGCTGAAGCGGCGAAGGCGGCGGAATTGCGGCGGAAAGGCTCCGGTGGAGAACACAAAGGATGAAAATCGGGGAACGTTTGTTTTTTTTTTCAAATTTTGAAAAAATAGAGAAAATTGTTTAAAGGGGAACCGACAACATAACCAGACGAATCGCTTTTTCGGTTTATTTTAAAAAAAAATCCCAGTTCTTTCATTTTATTATTAAACTACTAAAAACTAGTGCTCAATCGAATAATATTCAAATTAAAATTTGTTAAGTTTTTCTAATAAATTTTTGTGGAATTACAATTATAATAATACCATAATGTATATATTTTTACTAATGTTATTTTTTTTTTTTTTTTGGTTTTCTGATTCTGATATTTATATTGTGATATTAATAAATTCTAATAAGAATTTGAAAATTACTAAATAGCACATCGCATAATAAAAAATATTATCTGAATGTATATGCCAAGTTTGTTCATGCATTTTTTACAATTGTTATTTACGTTCAATAAACAACATTTGGTTTTCAAGATAATATAGAATATATTAGCAATATAATGGTATAATAAAGAAAATTCTACTATATTAATTGAGAAGTACAAATATTAAACTAATCTTATAAAATGTAAAAAATTACATTGTCCAGGTCAAATGTTTAAATTTTCAATAAGAATAAAAATATAATTTTAATATTAAATTAACAAAAAATTTTAAATAATTTTTAGTTTCCAAAAAAAAATTATTGTCTCTCCAATCTAATTATAGACGAAAATTACTAATTAATTTTTAAAAAAATTGTAAACCAATCAGAATTTAAAAAAACTAAGATTTTATATCTAAATATACAAGATCATTATTTTTAATAACTACGGTTGGAACATTTTGTTAAAATTTTAAATTATGATTTTTCTATCATCTTTCTTTTATTTCATTTACAAAAAAAAATTCAAATCATATTAATATTTCTGATTAATAAATATGTAATTTTTGTTTTCTGCATATGGTGTGATTTGAATTTTTTAAAACGAAGATATATTGTTCAATCTATGAAAAGAAAATTGTGTTTTAATGTTCCACATTGACGGGTTGATAAAATTAAAATATATCCAGTTAATAAATTAATAATGTTTTTTGCTCACAACAATATTATAATTACTATTTTAAAATATTTCACAAAATAATGATGCAAATACAACAATATAAAACTGTAAGATACATACACCAAACAATTTAAAAATAATTAGTATTCAAAATATATATGTATATTTACCAAACAATTGCCATATTAAAAGTAAATATTATCTCAATCAAAATAATTATTAAAAAAAGTATAATAATAAAAATTGTTATTATTTTTTGGAAAAAATGTTGCCCCTTATTTTATAGCGCGGGATATCTTCTAGTAACTTTGTAATCATTCTTAATTCATTTTAATGGTAAACAATCGTTAAAAAAAATTAATAAATTACATTTGAATTTTTTTATTTACTGTAAATAAAATACGTTTGCTTCTCATAATTTTAACATTGTAATGCATGAGATAATTTATAAATATAACATCGGCTTTAATCTTCTATTTTCGTCATGATTTTGGTAACAACGGCTTTGAGCTTTGATTGTGTAGTTTTTTACATAGATTGAACAATATATCTAACACAAAAGTTTGCTACTGTAGATGGCACAATTCTTAAATTTCTCAACAATTAAGGTTATGTATAATGTACAATCAATTTTTTACAAAGTTCCACATAAGAGGTTTTATCTACAACCAATAAATAATCACTAACTATGATCTTCTAGTTAATAAAAATTATTGATTTTTCTCATCTACCAAATTATAGCCCTCAAATTTGTAATTCGGACACTTCAAAACAAAACGCTTTTACCTTCAATTATAAACCACATACAATTTGAACAATTCTGCCACGTTCCTTTTTCCAGCTTTTGTCTTATATACTCCAGATTGAACTTAAAAAAAAAAAAAAAAGTTTTCTATTGAATGTGATGGACTATATAGCCTATATGTACTTAGATAAGCTTCATCTTCAATTCAACAAGCTCATATCACGGACGGACCAAACACCATAACCTATGGTTTTAATTTGCATCGTGATTCTTCGTTAAGACCACTAACAAGCATTTTTAAGAGATGAAGACGAAGGTCACACAAAAGTAGAGAGATTTATAATGATAAAAACACGAGAGAACAAGAACAAGTCTTATGCTATGTTATTGAAAGCTTTAAGATAAAAATAAAAGCAGAAAGACAGATTTGATGAATCACACACATATGTTAGTTCATCAGGTTGAAGCAGATGCTTCCATGAGTTGCTTGACCTTCGTGATATAGTCACCCATGGCATCTTCCGTTGATTTCGCTGGCATCATAAACAAAAAACCCAAAGACAACGACAGGTGTCAAACTCGGTTTCCGAAAATATACGTTAGAGAACTTGAGACAAGAATCAAGCAAATTCAATATCAAGTGAGCTTTTAAAGAAGTTTAATCATTTGAAGTCTTACCTTCAACGGCCTTCCAAGCATCCCACTTGGCTCTTTCCTTCATGCTGAACATTCCAGGACGACCTTTGAATCAAATCGAAAAGAAAAGATACTGTTAATAACATAGCAAATCAAACCGCAGGATCTGATCATGATGAAGCTTCTTAAGGGGAGAATTTAAAAAAAAAAAAAAAAAAAAAAAAAAAAAAAAAAGAGAGATATTAACTGGTGTCCACTGGCCCGACAGTGGCTTGCTTGTAGAGTCCGTAGAGGATGAGCAAGTCTTCGTTAGATGGAAGAGTGGTGAGTTTCTTCACTTTCACAGCGTGCTCCTCGAAATCCTCCTGCAGATATATATATAAAAATCAACAATATCAGGAGAAAGAATCTTAATCGCATAAAACGCCGTTGGGATACTATAAACATATTACTACTACTCACTGGGATGATACAACAAAGTGCAAAAGAGACTTCAAATCAAACTAAACTCAACACTATAAACAACAGATTCAAATCTTTAATACCCTCTAACAGTTATAAGAACAGAACTTGGAAAAAATCATACAGATCAAAAGCTTGATTCAGTAAAACTGAATATCCTAATTCCATAAAGTGATCACACTTGACCACACAACCTTCAATTTTGCAATTGATAAGCTTTTTAATTTATCATTCCCTAACTCTTTCTCCTCTTTCTAATAGTGAACCGAATACAAAGAATCACGAAATAAAGGAACATAATCCTAACAACATAATCTGGGAACATAATCCTACACTAAACACTTCAAACAAAAAAAAAAAAAAATCTCAATCGAAGAATCCAGAATCATCAAGCAGGAGAAAGACAAAACAAAACTAGATCGCCGAGTATAAAACCCAAAAACCGAGATCGGTTTGGTAAAATGGATCTGAACGTACCTTCAAACCCATGATGAATAATAGACGTATGAAGTTGAGGAGATAGGTAGGAGAATTAAAATCAGCGTTATAATAAGACGGAGAAGACGAGGACGACGCGTGAGATATATATGGGATGGGAGGATACCCTCTCCACCCTCCAGGCCCATAACTAGTAGATATATTTTATTATTTTTCTTTAAATGAAATAAATCTCCCTTAACTGGTTTCAGGCACCCCCGTTGTGTAATTGTTAAAGTGGTAATTGTTAAATGAAATAAATCTCCCTTAACTGGTTTTAAATGAAATAAATCTCATTTTAACAATTACCACTTTAACAATTAGAGGTATACACTGTACACGTGGATTCAGGCACCCCCGTTGACTGGTTTGTTATTCCCATCAATGTTGGTACAACCGTACAACTGATGTTCTGTTTATTCTTTTCCCATCGAACATGTTCCTTCTCCAATGCTAAAGGCATATCCTCTTCTTTCTTTCTTTTTTTTTTTTTTTTCTTTTTTTCTTTTTTTGCAAATTCTATTCGAAATAATTTACAATAATAACTTTTTGTTTACTAAGTTTTTCTTCCAACTTTAGAAATTCAGAAACGTAGCCATAATAAATCAAGCCAAAACACCTACTAGATAAACTCTACTGTGTTACATGAATCGTGGCAGATTATAAGAATCGTAGCAACCCATTTCCACCATAACCAGTTTGCTGCTCAAAGTAGATTGGTTGAGAAGCTGGACCTGGAACTTGAACCGAGCCAAATGGAGTGGCGGAGTTAGGAAATCAGTTTATCAGGGTCAATTTTTTTTTAAAGGATCAATTATGTTGTTAAATTTTTATATATGAGTCAATTGTGCTATTTTGCGAGGGTCAATTTGATTTTTTTTTTCCTAAAAATTCAACCAATTACTGGCTCCGCCATTCAAAATGTAGAGAAGTAGGGTTTTTGGAAAATACATTGAGACAGCAATACCAGGTAGCATTGAGCTCAACAGACAATATTGGTTCACTTGTACATTGTGGCTAGGATTAGGCAAAAGTGGCTGTTGTTGCTGACTCAGAGGTGGGACTGTAAAATTATATCCCGTAGTTGCACCATTACTCGAGGACGCTTATTATCGACCTGTTGTTTTTTTTTTTTTGTAAATAAAAAATCGACCTGTTGTTGCAGTTGTTGGGTATTACTATTAGCGATGAAAGAGTCAATCTCAGAGTAAATATAAACGTAAACACACAAAACTATTAATTGATCTGACATACCCTGACCCAAAATATTCCGTAGACACTACATGACGAAAAGCAAAATGAACATTATTAAATAGCCCCAAAACAAGACCCAGTCAATAATATAGGCGTAGTTTTTCAGATGATTTTGGTTGAACATTTTTCAAAAATCTATTTTTGACCATTCAAAATGTATTTTCCAAAAACCCTATACTTCTATATCTCTCTCGAATACTCGGTTGTTGTTGTTGTGTAATCTTCCTCTACTTCTTCTTCTTATTGTTCTTCTTCTTCGACTTCTTTCCTTGGGTAGAATCTTCTTCTTCTTCTTCTTGATATCAAATCCTTTATTGACAAAGTCCACTGCCTGATATTGCAATACCTCTCTCTGGTTTTCGGTGGGAAGACAGTAAGGTATGAGTTTATGAGATTATCTCCAATTTTTAGGTTATTCTTTTTTTGGGTGAAAATACACTAGATTGACCTAAATTTGGGTAAAAATAACTCATTTGACATACTATAGTTTGTCATTACTAGATGGACACAATATTTATGTTTTCAAAAAAAATTAATTAAGTTTTCTTCTTAGAAAAAAAAACAAAAATTTGAAATAGAATAAATATATATATATTTATATACATATATATATATATATAATGTTTCACAGATAACCTAACTGCAGACCATATATTATCCTTCCAGTTTAGCAAGAACAAAACACACGTACCTTAAAATTTCATAAGTCACTGCACAATGCAAAGAAAAAAAACTTACCGCGGTTTTACGTCCAATCTATGTCTTTTTAGCCAGTAAAATTCATACAGTAAAGACAGACACATTCTGTAAGCTGCCAGAGATTTAGCTGCAAAAACAGCAAAAAAATCCTGAATAAGCAATCAATGAAAGCAAAGGGAAGGAAATATTTTCGTAAAGAAAAAACAGTATGCTGGTAGAATGTGTTAATGTAACAAGATATAAAAAATATAATTAAAATATGATTTATAAAAAATATAATGTATTAAAATATGATTTTTAAATTTTTTTTTTTGGAACATATGTTTTATAAAACTATAGTGAATGAAACCAAATTCCAACAGATAATGACCTAAAAATGCTAAGCTTAGGATATATACAATGCAAAATATGGATAAAAAAAGGGTGTCTAAAACATGTAAATTAGAGAGTTATCACACCCTCAAACTTAAATCTTGTTAGTCCTCTAGCAAAGAAGTAGGAGGATGAGGGTTAAGCGAAGGATTCAAACTATAGTCCTTAAAGATAGTTTAACGGTGCTAAGATCAATCAACATACTTACAAATATTTTTCTATGTTTATCACCATGCATCGATCTAGTTCATCTCCCAACTAACAAAGACTTGCAATTCCAAAGAACATCTCTTTCACATTCATTAAAGTGTTTGGCGAATTCTTGCAAATGGGAAGTGAATCAAGCTCAATCGGATTCAAGGGTAAGGCTTTTTACTAGGGTGGTGTCAAACAATATCTTTGGGTGGTTTTCTCTCAAAAGATGGAATGCTAGACAATTGTGAAAACTATCTAAGATTTAGAACAATTAGGGCATACAAAGCTTAACTCTTGATAATCTACCCCTTTTCTTATTCACTTTCTTTATGTCCAACACCTTAGAAATTAAAAGGCAAGGTGTCCTAGACGTTACTCTTGTTAACAACAATCTCTCCCCGGCAACGACACCAAAAAGCTTGATGTGCGTGGTTTTTATCACTTCAATCTTTTACCTTAAAAAGACCACACAACGGATGCAAGTGCACAACTAATCGGTAGTAGTATTTAGGGATCGATCCCACATAGAGAGAGTTGTTGTTTAACGGAATCTGACGGAAGTAAGTAAGGCTAGGACTCGATAAAATGGGGGTTTTGGTTGTCATGGTAAGTAAGAAAATAAATGTAAATAAAAATGCAAGTAAAATAAATTTTAACTCACATAAAACTTTCCACTTTTGGAAACTTCTATTTCAGGAAATTTTCCTCCAAAAACCCCGCCTCATGGAAACTTTGTACTCCGAGCACCACCTCATCTTGTTACTTAGTTGCACAACCAACCACCCCAAGCGACCAAGTAAACAAGAGAGATGGGCTGGAATACTGCATTCCCTCTCTAGCCAAGGATTACAGATGGGACCAGGCTAGACAAGCTCAAGTCGCTGCTTGCTTCTCATACCACTACTTAAACCTTGCCTCAGGCTTCCAAGTCTGCTCCTCAACACCATCACAGTCCCAAAGGACTCTCATCAAAGGAATCTTCTTCTTCTGAAGTTCCTTAATCCTCCTCTCGAGAACCCTCACTGGTCTCGCCTCCAAAGTCAGGTTAGGCTGAAGATCCTTAGGAATCTTAGCTAACAACTGATCATCCTCACCGAGACACTTCGTCAACATAGAAACATGGAAAACCTTATGGAATGCACGCCTAACCTCAGGTAACTCCAGTAAGCCACTGGTCCAACACGCTCAATCACTCTCACCGGACCCATATACGTCGGACTCAACTTAGTCTCAGTCAATGACATGTTCGGACCCCGCAACATGGCCATCTTGAGGTACACTCTGTCTCCTACCTGAAACTCAAGATCTCTCCTCCTCCTATCAACATAACTCCTCTGCCAATCCTAAGCTTTCTTCATGTTCAGCTTGAGAACCCGAATCTTCTATGAGGTCTCCTGAACAAAATCTGCCTCGTAAATGCTCCTCTCCCCCACCTGAGTCTAGCATAATGGTGTACGACACGGCCTCCCATACAAAGCCTCATAAGGAGTCATATTAATACTCGCCTGATAACTGTTGTTGTAAGTAAACTCTACCAAGTTCAAATGATCTGCCCAATGGCCTCCCCAATCCAACACACACATCCTCAGCAAATCATCCACCGTCTGGATCGTCCTCTCTGACTGTCTATCTGTCTGGGGATGATAAGCTGTACTCATATGCACCTTAGTGCCCATCTCTGCCTGAAACGCTCTCCAGAACACCGAAGTGAACTTAGAATCCCTATCAGACACAATGCTCGTTGGCAACCCATGCAACCTGAATATCTCCTTCACATACTTCTTAGCCAAGACCGCTGCTCCATCAGTCTTCTTAATGACCAGAAAATGTGTCGACTTAGTCAACCGGTCCACAATGATCCAAATAGCATCAAACGTCCTAGACACTGGCAAACCTACCACTAAATCCATAGTAATCATATCCCACTTCCACTCCGGAATGGGAAAAATCTTCAGTAACCCTCCTGGAACCTGATGTTCAGCCTTCACTAGCTGGCACACATTGCACCTCGCGACCCAACTAGCTACATCCTTCTTCATCCCGACCCAATGATAGTACCTCTTGAGATCACGGTACATCTTAGTCGCTCCTGGATGAATCGAAACTTGCTCCCATGAGCCTCTCTCAGGATCTCTTGCCTCAACTCCTCATCCTTGGGCTCACAAATCCGACCGTGCACAAAGATAGTACCATTATTTAAGACCTGATACTCTGAATCAACATCCCTTGAGGCATTCACCAGCCCCAAATCCTTCTCCTGAGCCAACCGCACTATGCCCAGAAGATTTGCTCTATCAACCGCATCCAAACCCAACGGTTCCTGAGAAACAACACACAAACTCAAAGCACTGATCTCTCCTACCAGAGACTCCATCTCCTGCTCTTGAGCCGAAGCTACCCTCTTCCGGCTCAGAGCATCTGCAACCGAGTTAGCCTTACCAGGGTGATAGGCTATCTCCAAATAATGAGTAGGATAGTTGTCCTCATGCTTCCGCGAAGCGTAGGCAATCACCTTCCCATGCGGCATCAACACACACCCCAAACCAACTCTGGATGCATATGTATAAAGCACATAGGGTTCTCGATGCTTAGGCAAATCCAACACTGGCGCAGTAGTCAACATCTCCTTTAAGGCTTGCAAAGCCCTCCTCACACTCTTGTGACCAAACAAAAAAAACATCCTCCACTGTCAACTTAGTCATAGGATGTGCTTTGCTCGCAAACCCCTGCACCAATCTCCTTTAGTAACCTGCTAACCCAAGGAAACTCCTGATCACTGTGGCATTCTGCGGTCTAGGCCAAACTCGGATAGCCTGAATCTTCTCCGGATCTACAGAAACCCCCTCTACAGACACAATGTAACCCAGAAAACTCATTTCACGCTGCCAGAAACCACACTTGCTCAACTTAGCAAACAACTTATGCTCCCGCAGCTTCTCCAGAACTGCCCTCAAATGCACTGCATGCTTCTCAGGACTCTTGAAATAAACCAGGATGTCGTCGATGAAAATGATGACAGACATGTCCAGAAACTCCTGAAACACGCTGTTCATCAACCTCATAAACATTGCTGGTGCGTTAGTCAACCCAAAAGGCATCACCACGAACTCATAAACCCCTACCTCGTCCTTCTACTTGACGAACAACACCGACGCTCCCCACGGTGAAGTGATAAGACGAAAGAATCCTCTATTTACTTCCTCAGCTCTACTAGACTAATTATCATGTATGCTGACATCAACTCACTACCATCTGAAAATCAATCCCTCTTGCCATTCCAAGAACCTCTAGTAACTTGCCTCTAAGGGAAATTTCCTCAAGATGGCTTAATCCAAAATTAGCTTTTCGCTTAGCAATTCTCCACAGCAAATCATCAATACAAGCGTAATAAAACAAACAAGTACTATACGTTCGCATATTCCGATTCACTGTATCAAATGCTTTGTAGGCCGCCAACTCAACCCACATGACTTATTTCCCCCCAGCAAGCTTACCAAAACCATGAATCTAGCAACCCTGTCCATCTCCAATGAACTTCATCCAACACCATCGCAACGATTAGTTTACCTGCCATGAAGGCTTCTCGTGAACTTATGTATCTGGCAAACATGCCTTTTCCAGCTCATACCTACTGCAACTCCCCTTCTTGGGACTCCAGCACCACTGGCGCAACAGCCACACATTCATGACCGCCCCCGGTCATAAAACCCTGACCCACTGATCAACACATCCAAAACCCGATATTAAACCACCATCACTCTCTCGAGGTCTACATTCAGTCCTTATGTTTATACACACGTCCTAGGCATTGCTTGCTCCAAACTCTTCCACCCTTAGGTCGCAACCCTTGGGCACTACCGACCTCACTCTCAGACCAGCGTCTTCATGTTATACCGTCTCACTCTTGGATCACCATCCTCAAGATCTCGGTATCAGGAGAACTACTCATCCCCTCAGGGAAACATCATCCCCTCTTCCACTCTCGGAATCCCTAGTCCCTCGAGCTATCTGTATTCTGGGAAAACCACCATCCCATTAGGAGAAACAATCCTTAAAGACTATAAACATCTTTCGACCAAAGGTACTTCCCGTGGTACGAGTATAACATTACAATGTTACACCTGCCCACTCAACTTCTAATATCCAACTGGATTACCCACCAAACAGAGAAATATCTGCTCCAACTACATATGTCCATCTATCTGCCTCTCTAGGCTCGACACCTCTTGCGAAGAATCTCGCACCGGGCATCTACCACTACTCCATCCTCCTAACATAAGATGGAAAGTCCTCAACATCTGCAGCCCTCGAGTGCACCCCGCCACATGCGACACAACTGGAGCCTGCACTAGTACCCCTCTTGGTAACCGCTCCAACAGTACGCCAACAGATCCGTGAAGCGATCATCTCGAACTTGGGCTCCACCTGCTGCAACCCCACACCTGGGTTCCCAGCACCCCCGGCACGCTCACCGGCTAACCTCCTCTGGTCCCTCCTGATACGCTTGTAACCCTCTGACGTACCTCCTCGTGGAACTCTGGACCACACACTCACCGGCCTCGGGACCCGCCCGAACATGACCACAACCACGTCCCCATCCACGACCAACAACTCAAACACCTTTAGCCACTGCACTTCCAAGAACAGAGGCTCTAACAAGCAATCTTAACAAACACAAAAAAATATACAGTCACTGTAGAATCACACAGTAGGCTTGAAGAGGATGTTCTAGGACTCCATGCCACACACAATTTACTAATTCACATAATCAATTAAGACATGCAATCCCAAACATCAACAGCACAAAGCCTAGTGAACCCTAACCTAGAACCGTAAAGGCTCTGATACCAAACTGAAACGACCCGACCCGTTTTTTTAATAATAATTAATAAATAATAAATAATAATAATAAATATCTACAACTAGTGGTCCCATATCCACTAGACACCTATCCACAACCACAACCAGCAGCGGAAATAACAATACCAATAAATATCCAATAATAAAATAACCAATAATCAAATATAGCAACAATCAAATAACCAATCATCAGGAAACATGAAACCAGCAACCTAGCAATGTCTCTAATGACCCAACTCTAGCAACCTAGCAACACCAGATAACATCCAATCGAGTCCCTAGAATATCCTCCTCTTCATCGCCTTGATTCCACGATCACATTTTGCCTTTACCTGCACCACATACACATATTGAGATGCATGAGTATTTGATAAACACTCAGTGAGGCAATCCTCCCATCTACTGGGCTATACACACAAGAAACAGTGATACCAATGTTCCAAACAATTAACAGAACAAGATCCGCTCCCTCTGCAACCGCGATCCGCTCAAAGCCGAGAGTCGAATCTCGCTCCCAACCTCCTCCAAATCGCCCAATACTCAAAACTCAAGCCATATACGTCCATAGGAACCTGTAGCAACCAATCCCAGCAAGGAAAACACACAAAACAACAACAAACAAGAAAGAACAAGGAATCAAAGGCTTAGATTAGCCATGGTCATGCTCTCACCTCTTTGCAGGAAAATTCTGACCAACAGCAACGAATCCAACCCTCCTACCAAGCTTCTAACTCCTTCCTAGCCTTGGATCTCTCAAGAAACAGCAAGGAATCTCACTAATCTCTCTCCAAAGCTCAAGAACAAAGTTTTCTCCCTTTTCTCTCATAAACAACAATGTAGTGACAAAGACAATCCACCAAACCCTTCTTTTTGTTGAAACCCGCTTAAGTAACCCAGTTCAATGGTTTCCCATAACCAAACCGAACCAAATCGATCAGTAATCAATCTGGGAAACCATAAAACATTGGTTTGCGGGTGTTACACTTATAGTTCACAAGCTAACCGTCTAAGATCACTATACTCCGAGACTCAACTGTCGCAGGCAACGACGTATAGATCAAAGCATTTAAAACAGGTTCGATTCTAATCCATGAAATTCCATAGGTAAGGGGTATGTGTTTCCTATGACTCCTCACACATCTAAGCTAGGTCGAGCACACATGCAAGCTTTTGGCAAAGTACACACACTTTAGATCATAGTTAGTTCATGAGGCTAACTTAAAGCATTAAGCTAAGACTTAAAATTAAAGCATATAATAAACAAGAAATCAAATCTAACAAACCCTAAAAATTGCCACCTAAACTAAGATCATCTTCCCCCTTTGATTATCCCTTTAAACCCAACTATAAAACTACTGTAGCATGTTTAAGGGAATCATCATAGCAAGGTTTAAACAATTCATAAACATAAAAGAATAAATAGAGAAAAGGGATTTAGAGATTACTTCTTAGAATCAAGTACAAGATGTAAAGATTTCTCCTTATGAAAACTAGTGTAACAAACGAACAAGAGAAAAAGAATGAGTTTGGTGAACTTCAAGGCTTCAAGGAGAGGAACGAGAGAGGTCTGGTCGTGGTTGTTCCTCTGGTTTTCGTCTCTTGGCTGCTCCTTTTCGGCACTTTTTTGGGAAAACTTTGAAGGCACAATGAAGGCACACTCTAAACCCTAGGTAAATCGGGCATAACTTCTTTGGGGGTGATTTGATTGACTTGATTACACTTTGAGGAGAAATATGACTCTTCCAGCTTTCCATAGAAATCAAGCACGTCGAAATGTGAGTTCTGCAAGTTCTCCAAAAGTTGTTCGTACTGTAAAGCTCTGAATATTTCCATAAACGTATTTTCCTTGTCTTTTGGTCCTTTTTGCTATAAAACCTGTAAAACTTTCTTTAAACCTAAAATACTTGATAATAGACATTAAATCGTTGAAATCATATCAACTCTTCCTAAATGCATACTAAAACCATAACTAAAATAGGTAAAATAATGATGTTATCACGAACCTTAGGGTCTTTCTTTTTTAATTTCTCTATAATTCCCCAACCCAACCCAAATAATTATGCTAAACACCTATCTTTCAAAACCGATTCTACTAGCTAGTCCAAATGATTCTAAACTTAGCTAAACAAGAGCCTGTTTTTTGTCGTTCTCAATACTCTCAAGGTTTCACAACCTATAGCACAATGAAAAGGCCTCACTCAAAAATTCACAACAAGGTTTGAAAGAAAGGTTTGGGTTCAAGGATAAGGAAAAACAAATTGGGTTAAACGAAAAGATTGGCAAAAATGGAGTGTTAACCCGAGTTTAGAGTTACCAAGAGCAAGTATTCAAATTCAAGCAAGACAATTTAAGTTCAGGTTAAATCCACTAATATAGAGATGATTCAATGTTCAAGCAAGTGGAGGAAGCTTTCAAAAGACACAAGGTTCTAAACAAAGATTTTTCATTTTTTTCCAAAGATTGATTTAGCAACAATGAACTGTGATTAAAGGCTATAACTTCAATCCTAAAGTTTGATTTTAAACAAGGTCGTTTTAATCATTGTCCCCTAAAATGCATATGCAACAATCCTATATGAAGCAATCTAGACTCTATCCTAATATGTAAATGCAACTACATGAACACTCTTTTTTTTATTTTTTAAATTTTTCAAAAATTTATTTTCGAGGTTTTTAATGCAAATAGATGCAGACTCCAATGAATAAAACTAGTATGCAAAAATTTGAAATAAGAAAATAAGAAAATAAAACACAATGTAATATACATTCTCAGACTCTCCCCCAAACTTAAATTACACATTCCCTTGTGTAGATAAAAGTCTAAAAAAGAAGTCTGAGAATCACACAAAATGAAACAAAATAAAATGCTCGCTAACGTGTACCCAAGATCGTCACCGGCTTCAGCAGGCGCTGGGATTCACTCACAGAGAGCTCGATTATGTGCACGAATGACTTTCTCAGACCAGCATACGAGGGGTTGATCGGGTAGGGCATCGGGTAATACGACAGGTATGGTGGGAGAGGTCGCAGGGTGCATCGAGTACGGCATCTGGTATGTCGGAGTGAATGGACCTGAGTGTTCACCCGGATGTGTGCTCGATGGAGGCATCGTGTATGGCATCGTGTACCCCGTCGGGTTAGGCGTCAGATAGGCATCTGAGTGGCTTTTCCGCGATCTATCGGGTCTGGTGACATCCTCCTCTGCTTGGGGCTCGTAAAATGATGCCCTGTGAGGCTCGGGAGGTGCCAATCCTCGGATTCCTCCTAGTGGTCCGCTTCTCCCCATCCATGTGGGTGCATATGTTGAAGTGGGAGCTGAGGCACAGCTTGCCTTGTCTTGCAACTCCCTGATCTGTCCTCCCATCACCTTCATTGTGCCGGTAAGGTCCCTCACTTTCTTAGCTAGGAACTTGTTCATCCTCTTCAACTATCCTATTCTCTTGTGAGCTTCTCTCTCTCCCACCGGTTGCTTTTGAGAGCAAACATACTCCTCAAAATCGTAGTCCTCCGAATTGTCTCCCTGTCCTTGCCTTGTTGGCTCTCTCTCTTCAGCTTCGGATTCCCCCTCAGGGTTGTACAGCTCCTCCAATGGTGGCATGAAGTCTATGTTCTCCCCTAATTGGATCTTTGTGCACACGACGTTGGGCAGAATCACTTGAGTAGCTCCAACTGCTGGATGAACGAACTTGAAGAGCAACCTATCATTTAGCCTCTCATCAGCCAAGTAATTCCCCAATGTGAGGTAGTCGATGTCTAGCCATCTCGGCTCATGTACCACTCCCTACAAAGGCACATCGCAAGCTACCAAAATCGGTGTGACCAAACCCCCTATGGATATCTCTGAAGCTCCCTCTAGCTTCTCGGTTTTCATTGCCCAAGATTTTAGATACAAGAACTAATAAAGCAAGACAAAGACCAAAATTGTATCCGCAACATCTCATACTAGCGGTCTACCATCCCTAGCTTTATCTAATACTCCACACAAGGCAATGTCTAGCAGTTGGAGCTCATGATCATTCACATTCCCAGTTTCCTTCCTAGCAAATAGAGTGCAGGCTAGGGACTTGTGAAAATACCTCAAAACAAGGCTCCTTATTTGAGCAGATTTGGAGCTTGTAGACTTGTAGGGAAGCTTATCTCCTATTGTCAGCCATAGGGATTTCATCTCTTCCTTGCTCACTTCCATGTTTTCTTCACTCCCAGCCTTGAAACCATACAACTCCTCCATCTCCCTGAAGGTAAGTCGGTATTCCTTGTTGCGCATGGAGAAAATGATGAACCCGATTCCCCAATCGGGTAGTAGGGTTGGGTGGTCTTCAAAGTAGTGTAACCGCAGCGTGGAAAGGAAGTGAACCGTCTCCTCCTCACAGGCTTCGAGGTTGGTTCGCATCATCTAGCCCAGGTGGCACATGTCAAAGAGAAACTCGACATCTCTTGCGGTTCCCAATTGTTTCCTCATTTTGTGGTGGGGGTAGCGGGTACCAACGAAACTCATCTTGCGGGGGACCTTGAAGAGCTTGGCCGGGGTCTTCACCTCTCTTTGCTTCAGCCTCCTCGATGCCAACCGGGTGTGTTCTCTCTGGTCCTCCTCGCGGTCATGAATCTCTTCCTCTGTGTCTCAATCTTCTTCTTCCGCCGCTCTCTCAGCTATCTCCTTAGCTTTTTCAGAAGCTGGTCTCTTCCCTCTTGCAACCGTGGCTCTGTTTCTCAGTCGTGAAGTTTGGTTCACCGCCAGTTCTCCTTCATCAGCATCTGAATCGACCTCCATAGAGTCTGTGACGGTTCGGTCGGACGTAGACAGGTCGGGGGACTGCACGATCGGTGAGCAAACTCGGGGGACTCGGGGGACTGCACGATCCGTTGCTCAAGTACTTGCTCGGGTGACGGATCGGGTTGAGCATCGTGTTGGGGATTGGAAACGTCCAGCCAACGGTTTGGAATTCAAAACGTCTCCTCCTCCTCCTCGGGAATCGCGAGCATCGACACCTTCACCTCCGATTCTAGCAGCGGCGGAGGTTGATCTTGTCTCCTTCTTTTGGTAAGTCTTCATCTTGGGAGCCATTGTTGAATCCTTGAAAAGAAAGAAAAGCTAAACTTGAGATCAATAGGGTTAGTTCCCGAAAATCTTAAAGCACTGGAGTTTGAGAGAAAGGAAAAATAAGAAGATGGAAGTTAAAGAGTTTTGAGCACTTATCGATTTTTGCTTGGGGAAGAAGGGGTTGGTCCTCTTTAAATAGAAGGGCTGTCGCTAGGGTTTCACCGAGAGTGGGCTAGGGTTTTTTGGAATTCGGACTCCACTCGCCACCCGAGTGGGAACACGATTAGGCGCGTCGGATACGGATTCGGGTAGAGCCTCGGGTTCCCTAAAATTTCCTTTTTCTTTTTTTTTTTTAATTTTATTTTTTATTAATATATGTAAATATGTAAAAACCTAAAATAAGACAAAATAAATAATATGGAATTAAAAGAAAATAAAGGATACCTTTGGGACTTCCTCCCAAGTGAGCTTGTTTTAAGTCACTAAGTTTGACTCTTCATGCTCTTCAAGCATGGGTTTTAGGAGGGAGAGGTTCTGGAATCCTCTCCACTGAAACAGATGGGTTCAACCGATATTTCTGGTCTTGTCCCGGTTCCACAGCAAATGTAGTATGGACTTATTCGTGATGCTTGACTCTTCTTTGCTTTGTCTTGGTGGAAAAAAATTGGCCATCAATGGTTGGCCTTTTAATTCCTTTCTTGATGCCAAATTCCATATTGAAATGCTCTCCATGCTGAATTCTGATCTTTCCTTGCTTCACATCTATTACTGCTCCAACTGTTGCTAAGAATGGTCTTCCTTAGATAAGTGGATCTTCTGGTTCCTTATCCATATCAAGGATCATGAAATCGGTAGGAACTTCCACTCTTCCAATCCTGAGATGCAGGTTTTCCATGATACCGATGGGGTGTCTGACTGTTCTGTCAGCTAGTACCAAATACAGGCTACTTGGTTTAAAATTGCTGAAACCTATCTTGTTGGCAATTGATAGTGGCATGATGTTGACGGAAGCTCCCAAATCGCACAAGCAGTTGTGGAAAATCCGAAGGCCTATTGAACATGGGAAAATGAAAGAGCCGGGATCCTCCAATTTCTCTTCAATTCGCAGTTAAGGATCTAAACACACTCTACTCCTCAGAATTGCATTCCCAATCTCTTTTACAGCTTCCTTTACCTTAATCTCCAGCTGAGCTGTCTCCTTGATGATTTTCTCTCGAAGTTCGTGTGGTGGCAAAAGCTTAGGAGGTGGGGCTTTTCGCTTGGACATACGCTCTGCAAGCGCCTCAAATTGGATGTCAAGAGCTGCTCTGAACCTTACCTCTAATTCCCCTTCCTCATATGTAGGCAGTTGAGGTTGATCTGTCATCTGAACATCTACCCGATGCATCATCCAATCACCATCATCGGGTATGACATCGGGTTCAGCCTTGGGTGGTTTATTGGTTTGCGATTCTCGAACCAGTGCTCGATCATCGGGTCGAATCATCAGCTCGATCAGCCTCCTCGGTTGAATGATCAGGTTCAAACTCGGATATGTAGTATTGGTACTCATTCATCCCATAGTGATCCATATCCTCCCCATCTTGAACATCGCTGTCCTAAGTGAGCCAATCCTCAAAATCATCATCAAGAAAGATGGCCTGTGCAGTGGCGTAATCTTTTTGGTTCTGAACAGCTTTACCTTGAACCTGGTTGAGTTTTGGAGGTGGTTGGGTGCTGTGTTGGCCTTCTAGGTATCTCAATTTAGTGTTGAGAGAATCATACTTGGCATTCAAGTCATTATACCCAAAATCGATCTTGTTGCTCATCTCCGCGAACCGTTTTGCGTTGTCTATTGCGGCTGATGCGTGACTTTGAATCATCTGCTGAATTAGGTCGCGTAGGTCAGCTTCGTGAGATTGGTTCTGCGGGCCTTGCGGTTGTGGGAATCCAGGTGGTGCAACTCGTTGGTGGTAATTACCAGAATACTGCTGCTTAGGAGCGTAGACTTGATTGTATTGAACAAAGGGCTTTTGCTGGCCTTGGTTGCCTTGGAGTGCGAAAGGATAGATCTGGTCTTGAGGATTTGCAACATTCGGGTTACGGTAGGAGAGATTCGGGTTTGGTTTGTAGTTGTTGTACCCTTTATTGTAACCTCCTTGGTTGTTGATGTAGTTCACATCCTCTAGCTGAGCACTCTCCCCATCTTGTTGCTGAAACTAGTCTTCCTCTGAGATGGATGGACATGCTGCTGCTGGTTCAGGAGCTTATCCAATTTGTCATTGAGGGCTTTCATGTCTCGCTTGTACTTGGCATCATCGTCTCCAGAAGAGCGTATAGTGCGATCATACTCCTCATTGTAGTGCCCATCAGATTGAGCTAAGTTCTCCACTAGTCCCAACCTTCATCGACATCCTTGTTGAGGAAGTTACAATTGCTTGCGGTGTCCAGCAACATCCGTATCTTAGGGACCACTCCTCGGTATAGTGTACTTAGCAATGAAGCATTGCTGAATCCATGATGCGGGCATCTGCTTGTGTATCCCTTGAAACGTTCCTAAGCTTCACTGAACATCTCATTGCTTTTATGAACAAAGCTGGAGATGTCATTTCGCAGCCTTGCGGTTCTGGATTTGGAGAAGAATTTGGCTAGAAACGCCTTTTTGCATGCTTTCCAAGTGGTGATGGACTCCTTGGGAAGTTATTTTTCCCAGATTTGTGCTTTATCTCCCAAAGAAAATGGGAAAAGCCGGAGTTTGAATCCATCTTCACTAACTCCATTGATCTTGGTTAGGCTACAGAGCCTATCAAAGTCATCTAGATGGTCCAATGGGTCCTCCATTTGCAGTCCATGAAACTTGTTGCTTTGTATCATCTGGATGAGACTACTCTTGATCTCAAAGTTATTGTTTCGAACAGCAGGTGGCACAATGCCATGTCTTTGAGTGTGAGTAGATGGAGCATCTCCTGCTCCTATGCTGGTCCTCTCTTGAGGAGCTGGTGGACCATCCTGATTATTCATTATCTCCTCAATTGTAGTTGGTTGTGGTTGTTGGACTTGTTGTTGATGGAGTAACCTTGGTCTGTCGATGTTGTCGATGAAAGAACTCAAGTGTTGGCTACCGTTAGATAGTGTTTTCATGCACAATCAATTAACAGAGTGAGTACATGAAGGTCTACCCGATACAGGTGATCAAGTGACGGTCGGGTGGGTGCTCAGGTTGTACCTGAAATGCAAAACAAACAAACACGAGAGTAAACAAGTCAGTTCCGAACCATTGTATAGTATAGAATTTGATCTAGCAAGTGCTGAAATCTTAAACGTAGCAAATTAAATTCAACCAAATGGCAACGGCGCCAAATTCATAGCAGAATTTTCACCCAGGGTATCAATTCCCTATGCAGTTGTAGTACAAAGGGTTATCAATCCAAATGGTTGTTATGCTAGTAGATAAGATATGATCAGAAGCAAGCAAGTCAAGCCAAGCAATAATTGGGGTTTAATCTAACAATCCTAAAATAATCAAAAGAAGATAAATAAGCAAGAAACACACGACCTAAGCACTCGATGCAAGCATTCGAGTACAGGATCGGGTGGAGTGATCGGGTCAAGAAGTTAGAGATGAACATCTCGAAGGTATACACGAAGCTGGTGATCGAGTACCATTTCGGGTAAGGGGTCGAGTTGTAGAATAAGGTTAAACAATAAAGACAAGAAGGCTCCTAAGGATGGAGTAATCGACTCATAAGTGTTCCTGACCAGTATGGATGTCCTATATGCCTCAAGCAATATTCCCTAGACAATGAATCTCTAAAATCTTAATGGTCCTTAAAGATAGTTTAACGGTGCTAAGATCAATAAACATACTTACAAATATTTTTCTATGCTTATCACCATGCATCAATATAGTTCATCCTCCAACTAACAGTAAAGACTTGCAATTCCAAAGAACATATCTTTCACATTCATTAAAGTGTTTGGCGAATTCTTGCAAATGGGAAGTGAATCAAGCTCAATCGGTTTCAAGGGTAAGGTTTTTTGGTAGGTGGTTTTCAAACAGTATCTTTGGGTGGCTTTCTCTCAAAATATGGAATGCTAGACAGTTGTGAAAACTATCTAAGATTGAGAACAATTAGGGCATACAAAGCTTAACTCTTGATAATCTACCATTTTCTTTATGTCCGAAACCCTAGAGTAAAACTACCCATAACCTTGATTTTAACTCTTTTTTTTTTTACAATCCCTAAGGTTTAAACATTAAACATTAAACATTTAGCTCTTTGTGTTTTTTTTTCTTTCTTTGCTAAACTCCTAATAAAATTCCTATATTTTTTTTTTCTTTTTTCTAGGAGACTATAGCAAGATCTTTTTCTCTCCATGCTCGCCAACGTGTACCCAGTTGATATGTCTATATTTTGTCTCTCCTTAGCATATATTTATCATTCATTTAGTTAGGATAACTCATTGGTTTGCATCATTTTCTAGTCTTTTCTTTGCATCAATGTAGCCATAATAATAATGAAAGTTTCATATACTGTTAATTTTGCACGTCTAGGTAGTTCTTGCATCATCCTTGCATACATTGTGCATTTCAGAGTATTCCAGGTATTGAGGAGACGTTGGAAACGCATCCGTCCGAGCCATGCTCCCCAGCGCATCCGTCCGAGCCATGCTCCCCATCGCAACCGTCCAAACCATGCTCCCCAGCGCATTCGTCTGAGCCATGCTCCCCAGCGCGTCCATCCGAGCCATGCTCCCCAGCGTCCGTCCGAGCCATGATGACATTGCATTCCATTCGACGCGCACGGACTCGATCACACATGTCAGGAAGAAAGACGTTTGGTTTCACACGCTTCAGGAGATTACCGAACCGATGCTTGAGGTCATGGTTTAGCTTCAACCACCTAAGACAGTGAAGGACATCAGAAGTTTTCTGGGAAATGCTGGGTTTTACAGGAGATTCATCAAGGACTTCTCAAAAATTGCAAGACCTTTGACAAGGTTGCTGTGCAAGGAGGTAGAGTTCGAATTTGATGCTGCATGTCTAGAAGCTTTCAGCAAGATCAAGGAAGCTTTGGTTTTAGAACCCATAGTGCAAGCTCCGAACTGGGATCACCCGTTTGAGATTATGTGTGATGCTTCAGACTTCGCAGTTGGAGCAGTTCTGGGACAGCGTATTGACAAGAAGCTTCATGTCGTCTACTACGCAAGTCGCACCTTAGACGAGACCCATGGAAGGTTTGCGACCACGGAGAAGGAACTCCTAGCAGTTGTGTTTGCATTCGAAAAATTCATGAGTTATCTTGTGGGTTCGAAGGTCATTGTGTATACCGATCATGCTGCTCTGAGACACATATACTCGAAGAAGGATACCAAGCCAAGACTGTTGAGATGGATTCTGCTTCTTCAGGAGTTTGGCATGGAGATCGTTGACAAGAAAGGAATAGAAAACGGAGTTGCAGACCACTTGTCAAGAATGAGGATTGAAGATGTTGTTCCAATAGATGATTTAATGCCTGAGGAACAACTTCTGGTCGCCCAGGTTTGTGAGCAGATGCATGACACGGGGGGTTGAAAACCTAAAAATCAATTGTATGGTGATCACTTCAGACTCTGCACCATGGTATGCTGATTTCGTGAATTACAAGGTCTGTGGAGAAGTTCTTGATGACATGGATCCCTACAGGAAGAAGAAGTTTTTTAGAGAGATCAACCACTACTTCTGGGATGAACCCTATCTGTACAAGAGAGGTTCTGACGGTCTGTTCAGAAGATGCATAGCAGAAGGGGAAGTGCAGGGAGTGCTTGAGCATTGTCACGGTTCCACCTATGGAGGTCACTTCGCCACATTCAAGAAAGCTCAGAAGGTTCTTCAAGCAGGTCTCTTGTGGCCAACCTTGTTCAAAGACGCTCACAACTTCATCACCAAGTGTGACGCTGGTCAGAGGATAGGCAACATCACAAGGAGAAACGAGATGCCCCAGAATCTGATCCTGGAAATGGAGATATTTGACGTTTGGGGGATAGACTTCATGGGACCATTCAACCCCTCCCCCCACATCTAATGGGAATGTCTATATTCTGGTGGCATTTGATTACGTTTCTAAGTGGGTTGAAGCCATTGCCAGTCCTACCAGTGATCACAAGGTAGTTCTGAAGCTGTTCAAAAGTATAATCTTTCCAAGGTATGGGATACCCAGAGTAGTGATCAGTGATGGTGGAACTCATTTCGTCAACAAGGTGTTTGAGAGTATGCTGCGAAAGTATGGAGTCAAGCACAAGGTGTCTACTGCGTATCACCCTCAGACCAGCGGACATGTTGAAGTCTCAAATAAGCAGATCAAAGGTATCTTGTCAAGGATTGTTGGGGTTTCGAAGAAAGATTGGTCTGTCAAGCTGGACGAGACTCTTTGGGCGTACAGGACAGCTTTCAAAACGCCGATAGGAAGAACACCATTTCAGTTGGTCTATGGTAAAGCATGTCACCTCCCTGTTGAGGTTGAGTACAAGGCGCTCTGGGCTATTAAGTTGCTGAACTTGGATATTGACACAGCTCAGGCTAAAAGAACTCTTGACATCCATGAGTTGGAAGAAATAAGATTTGATGCTTATGAGAGTTCCAGGATCTACAAGGAAAGGACAAAGAATTTTCATGACAAAAAGATTATTGTCAAAGAGCTCAAGGCTGGAGATCAGGTGTTGCTTTTCAACTCTAAACTTAAGTTATTTCCTGGAAACCTTAAGGATGGTAGCGAATTCACTGTAAATGGTCAGAGAGTCAAGAAATATCTAGCTGATCAAGTCCGACCAGAGGGGTTTTCTGTACTCCTCTATGAACCCCCAAAAGCATAAAAAACTGAAAAGTCATGCTAGGGACTTTAAACAAGCTCACTTGGGAGGAACTCCCAAAGGTATCACTGTAAATATTTTTTTTTAGGATTCTTGTCCTTTTAATTTTTGTTTTTGGTTTTCTTGTATTCAAGAATCTACAGAAGGGAGTATGGACAACAGAGACAGAGGATACAGAGACCAGTGAAGTGAAAAGGAGAGTGGGGGAAAACTTTTTCTCCAAAAAAAAAAAAAAAAAAAAAAGAGAACAAAACAAAATATATGGGAAATTGTCGACCCACTTGCTCTTCTCCTTTCCCCACCCCGCACTTGCTCTTCTCAACCCTCCCATCACCTCATCTCCCATTTCTCTTGCCCCCTCTCACCCAACACAATAATCTCACTTTCTGTCTCATCATCACCCTACACCTCCTCTCCACACAACTCTCCTCTCGTTAAAACAATATCTCATCTCTCTTCTTCCTCCCACCCACCAACCTTACTTCAACTCTTCACTCTCTCTTTCACTCACTTTCTTTCCTACGCTCTCTCCTTGCTCAACTTCACAAAGTCTCCACCCAAAACATCCCGCTCGAGACGGAGTCTCTCGCATGTCAACTCCCTCTGCCATCCCGCCAACTCGCAGGAACGACAAACCAAGCCGCTCGAGCCATCCGTTCAACTATCCCATCGAGTCCTCTTGAGCCAACCAGTTTCGAATCCGCTCGACCCGTCATCCAGGAATCGTCAACGTTCAAGCTCACCACCGTCTCACCCCACTTCCGTTCGAGCCGCCGCCGTCTGGTCTCGTCCGAGCCATTTTCGTTTGAGCCCTCTGCGTGAGAATTAGTTTGAGCCAACATCTCGAGCTCCGTCCGTGTTTCGATCGAGCCACTCTCGACATCTCGCTCGAGCCGAGACGCGTATCCCCTCAATCGAGCCGCCCTCCCAGAACCGAGACTCAACTCCCGATCGAGCCGTCTTCAAGCAACCCGGTCGAGTCACAATCGTCAACCCGCCTCCCACCGATCGAGCCACTTTCAAAATCCACTCGAGCCATCCGCTTCCCACCGCTCAATCCGCCCACACTTCGATCGAGCCATTCTCATCAATCCGTTGTGTTTGGCTGCTCTCAACACCTTTGCATTATTGCCTGGTCACTAACCTACTAATCTTTGATTTTGAGTTTGAATTGTCTCAGCTTTACGATGTCTGACAATTTTTGGGATGAGATGTATGAGAAGTATGGTTGTGAGGTACCGGGACGTGTTGCTACTTCTAAGCCGCCTACGCAAGGTACTGGGTCAAGCAGACCAGACAAACTGCTCTCTAAGAGCAAGAGTCGCGGGAAGAGACCGGCACGAGCGTCAAACTCAAAGGAGGACGGGAGTGATTACGAACAGGAGGAACCTGCGTTGCGCTCAGAACAAGCTCCCAGAAAATCGGTCAGACGGAAGAGCGTTGAGACGAAACTAACTCCCAAAGAATACTACGAGCTGTTCCAGCAGTTGGAATTCAATGGCACAAGGTATCCCCATGTGGAGACGATGCATCAACTCGGGATTGCAGAGGATGTTCAGTATCTGTTTATGAGGTGCTATCTGGAGAGAATCATGAACACACCCAAGAATGGATACAGGGAGGAGACAATTCAGTTCCTCTGCACTCTGGAGATGCACTTATATGCGGATGAGCCGAGAATGATGTCTGATGGAGGTCTGGGTTACATTACATTTCGCGTTCATGGCCAATTCTACACTCTCACCTTCAGAACCGTCGAAGAGATGCTTGGATTTCCCAGCGGAACGGGGACTACGCCGCAATTTGAGCGGATTGAGATAGCCGTATTCTGGGCAACAATTGGGAGCACGCCCACATTCACTTCATCGAAGACAAAAGTGCTGAACCTGCGAAGCCCAATGTTGCGTTACTTCCAGAAGGCGGTTTCGAATGCATTATATGCCAAGGAAATCAAGGGATACATGACGAACGGAGAGCTTGAGATGATTGATCTCGCGCTTAAGGGACTCTCATTCACTGCCATGGATTGCACCGCAATGCAAGGTGACATATCCAAGACTTCCGTCTCGCTCTACCTTCTCAACTACCTGATGTCATACAAGAACTGGGTCTCGAGGCTCAGCAGCAACCACACTCCCGGAGTGATGTGCATGGGAGGCGTAGTGACTTGGTTCCTTGAGGCTGCTGGTGTTCCCCTACACTCTGAGTCACACCCAAAACGTTGGATATACATCAACAACCTGCGACAGCTACGCTCTTTGGATAAGGGTTTGAGGCATGGACGGTTGCTCTACAAGTTTGTGCATCCTGCTGTCGGTCCTTCGATATTAATCCTCCCTCGCGTCGAGTTGACTACCATCTTAGGGGGTAAGCATATCGAGTTCATCCCTCCCACGGATACCCTATACAATTCTGAAGCTGAGGAGGAGCATGTAGACGTTGCGGAAACAGAGGCCGAGCCAATGGAGGAAGACACCAAGGAGTACCGCCCAGAGCAGTTCTACTTCGAGGAGTACTCAGACTCAAGAATGGGTAAGGGGTCAGAGCAGCTCATCAACGCCTCAACCAGCTTCAGCGATGGGGGAAAGCCAGAAACAAGGCGTCAGCAGCTTCACCAAGACTATCAAGAGCTTCATGTGCAAGTTTAGCTGCTCGACTTCCACAACCGCTATCCCTAGGTCTATCCCCGAGGACACTAGACCAATGTCAGGATGTCCTTCCTCGACCCTAGCGCCAACATCTTCTCCGAATCCCTCTCCAGCACGTCAATCTTCATATGTACCTCGGGAGCGTTGATAGACAGAGTTTTAAACCCTATTTTCCTACTGCAAGTGCACAACAAAGAAGTAGTACTTAGGGGTCGAATCCCACGAAGACCAAGTTTTACTCTATGGTTCTATTGGTTCAATTTCAAGCTAAGACAATTCAAAGTTGGGTTTGTTTGGTAACAGTAACGCGATTAAAACGGTATAAAAAGGCAATAAGCAAAACACTAGATCAGGGTAATTCTCGGGAATTTCAGAGATAGCAACTAAACAACTATTCAGGGCATAGATTAAGTACCAGTCTAGAACTCAAACATAAATATAAACTGATCCACTGTCGTGGTATCAATAACTCTATCTGATCGATTCTGTGCGGAAACGCGGAGCACGTGCTCAGACATCCGGAGCACATGCTCGGCGGTCCATAAACCCTAAACTGTCGTTTGAGCCCAGAATCGCCGACAAGCATTAAAGAACAGGAATGATAAGTTCACAAATCACCTACACATCAACTTTCGCAGGTCTAGGATAATTTGCCCACTAATGTCTTTTCTAGCAACCTATTACACTTTTGATGAATAGATAAACCTAGAATCATAGATTGGGTGATCAAATCAACCTAAGCATTAAGACTAACAATAGTGAAGACAATCAATTATATAGAACCCTATTTGTGTTCTGTTGCTAACCCATGAAACCCCTTTGAAACCCCTAATCTAGCAAGAGAGCTACTCAGACATAGAGAAATAAATCATAGCAAAAGATGAGAAATTCAATGACATAAAAATAAAAAAATCACAAGGGTTCAGAATCGCTTCTCTAACGTAGCCGCTCTTCCTCTCACAAAAGCGTCGCTCAAAAACAAAATGAAACAAGTCCAAAATCTCTCTCCTAAAACCCTAGGTTAAATAGCATACAAGTAGAGAAAAATAAAGAAAGATTCCAAATTCAAATCTCCTTATTAAAAAGCGATCTCAGCCCTCTTTCTCTCACAAAGGATCTCCTAAAATAAGGGGAATTAGGCAGGGAATCAGCGCCTAGATGCTTGCCACGTGTCGTCATGAAACCGTAGAGTTGGGAGCATGTGCTCGGAAATCGGGAGCATGAGCTCCTGGGTCTAAAATCAGCTTTTCTGCTCCAATTCAACTCCTTTCTGCTCCGATTGCTCCTGCTGTTCCAATCCTTGCTTTTAGCTTCCTAGCCTCTTATTATAACCTGAAAAGGACTCAAACAACTACAAAACTATCAAATAAACGGGGTCAAAGTGAGTCAAAACCGTAACATATCAAGCGTCAGACCTCACCCGTTCCTTCACTCCACTCATCACACGAGTCTAGGGAGAGACAGAGATACGGTTCTCGAGGTTCCATAGCCTCTTCTAGTCGGTGATCAGCGCGTTGTTCTGCAGCTCGAGATGAGCTTGAGGTTGAGGTTGAGCAGCAAGTTTAACATCAGGGTGATCATCAGCCTACGGAGGTTGTTGTGTTGGCATCGGACCATGGCGAGTCCAGAGTCGATGACATGCAGTGTGACGAGCAGCCGAACATGTATCAAAACACGCAAGCGGTTGAGCAGCAAGTTGACCAACCAGCTGATGTCATTCCCGCGGATCCTGAACAAGGCGAAGGACAGAGTCAGTTTCACGCCCCTCCTTGGGCGAGCACTGACTCCTTCTTCTACTACTGATGTACTCCGACCTTCCCTTTGTATATACCATTTCATTCATGCATTGTTTTTCTTGTGCTTCTCAAATCCTTCTGCAAATTTTTCTTACACAGGAGACTGTGTAATTTAAGTTTGGGGGAGGGTTTGAGATGATATCTGATGTTGTTTTTTGTGAGCTTATCTCATATTTTTGTATCATATCATGTTTGAGTCTGCATTCATTTACAAAACAAAAAAAAAAAAAATTGAAAAAATTCGAAAATTTCCACAAAAACAGAGTGTTCATGTAGCTTGCACTTGCATATTAGGATTGAGTCTAGTGTCATTCATATAGGGTTTTTGCATTTAGCATAGGAGTTGATGATGATTGTAACCTTGTTAGCATGTTGGATTCAATAGGATAGGATCAAGGCCCTTGTTATTAGGTCTTTGATGCTTGTTGATTGAACTTGAAATTGTAAGATTAAAGCATGTTTTGAATTGATATCATTTCCTATCTACCTGAACCTAATCCTGACTTGCAATTATCCTGTTATGCATTGAAATTGAACTCATGGATACCACATACATACTTGGATTATGTTTCTCTTTTTTACGAACCTTGTTAATCCAAGTAGCTGATTCCCATCTTTGGAACAGTTCCTCGCACCATTAACCAACCCTTCTTTCAAGCTAATTGTATTCTTGAGTGTCAGACCTTTTTCCGAGTTGAGCTTGTTAGAAAGTGTTAGGTTCTAACTGACAAGAGTAGGATCGTGTGTAGTTCTAGTTCGCGTTATCCGGACTAGTAGGACTAGGTGAGAACTCGATTTTGGGCATTGGGTATCGATTTGAGCAGAAAAGTGAAGAGTAAAAAGAAAGTAAAGGGTAGAAAGTCTTTAGGAGGGGGATGAGTTTTCAAAGTTTACAAGTCCAGTAAAGGATTTGGGTTGAGCGGAATAATGAGTTACTAGTTCTGGGCATAAAATGAAAAGATTAGACAAAAAAAAGAAAGTAAAATGTTTAAGATGTCCAGAGTCCTTAGAATAAAAGGGAAAAAAGAACCTTACTGATAATAAAGATTTTCCAATCCGCTAGAATGATAAGAAGTGAACTCCTCCTAAGACCAAGTCTAAAGAATGAAAGAATGGGTTTGAGATGAAGTTTCTGATGAAGGGTAGAGATAGGACCAACTTCGGTTTAGAATGTTCTTTGGGTAGACAGGGCGCTGCTCTTGTATGTATCAGTTGGTTTCAACCTTTAGCCTTCTTTTAAGCTCAACTCTTTTTCGTGAGAGAACCTTGTTCTGTATTGATAAAACCACTTGAGAAGGAGATCATCTACGTCTCTGACCTTTTACCCTAGCCAAACGAGTTCAATGACGTTGCTTAGCTTGATTCACGGTTCTTTGTTAATGAATGTTTAAGGGAGTGGTTGATAGGATTGCATGTGTAGATCAATGAAATAAAGTTCCTTCACCATGCATCATAGAACTAAAAACAAGGACCTTGACTCTAACTATTTTATTTAGCATGTTTTAGGTTCTCATACCCCATCTTCACACCTCTCTTCCATACTCTATTCTTGATTGTTTGCTTGAGGGCAAGCAAAGAATAAGTTGGGGGAGTTGATATGTCTATATTTTGTCTCTCCTTAGCATATATTTATCATTCATTTAGCTAGGATAACTCATTGGTTTGCATCATTTTCTAGTCTTTTCTTTGCATTTTGCATATCTAGGTAGTTCTTGCATCATCCTTGCATACATTGTGCATTTCGGAGTATTTCAGGTATTGAGGAGACGTTGGAAGCGCATCCGTCTGAGCCATGCTCCCCAGCGCATCCGTCCAAGCCATGCTCCCCAGCGCGTCCGTCCGAGCCATGCTCGCCAGCGTCCATCCGAGCCATGATGACATTGCATTCCATTCGACGTGCACGGACTCGATCGCACATGTCAGGAAGAAAGAAGTTTGTTTGTCATGCCACGCTTGATCATGTTTCGCTAGTGAGAGCTACGTTTGGAAGTGGTTGAGTATGAGGAGCTTCTGTCAAGAGATTGAATTAGCTAAGTCGTAATGTTCATTGTTTAGGGATAGTTTGCTTGTGGCATGTTAAACACTCTATAGACTAGGATACTCCACCGACATCAATTACTCCCATCCTTAGGACCTCTTTCTTTCTGATTTTTATTACATTCCTGAGACTGTTTCGTGTCTTGCTTTTTTAGTTCATGCTTAGACTCGTTTCTGTTTTCATTCATTTTTGCTTCTTATCATACATTCTCGTTTCTAGTTCTAGAACACATTTCCGTTTTGCATTCTGATCATTCTAGGATTGTTAGATAAAAACACTCTCTTTGAATTGACTTGACTTGTGATACCTTGATTGCATCTTCAGTGATAGTAAAGTTTCCCAACTGGATTGACACCTTAAGTATTACAACTGCATAAGGTTAATTGAACCTGCTAGGACATACAAAAATCCTAGTATCACCCGGATCGTCACCGGCTTCAGCAGTTGATGGGATTCGCTCGTCAGAGAGCTCGGTTATGTGCACGAACGACTTGCTCGGACCAGAATCCGAGGGGTTGATCGGCTAAGGCATCGCATAGCTCATCGGATAGGGCATCGGGTAGTACGACGGATATGGTGGGAGAGGTCTGGAATGGTCACCCGTGTAGCTGCTCGCAGGGTGCATCGAGTACGACATCGGATACGACATCTGGTAGGTCGGAGGGAAAGGACCTAAGTTGTCACTCGGATGTGTGTTCAATGGACGCATCGTGTATGACATCGTGTACCCCATAGGGTTAGGCATCGGATAGGCATATGAGTGGCTTCTCCGCAATCTATCGGGTCTGGTGACATCCTCCTCTGCTTGGGGCTCGTAAGTTGATGCCCTGTGAGGCTCGGGAGCTGCCAATCCTTGGATTCCTCCTAGTGGTCCGCTTCTCCCCATCCATGTGGGTGCATATGCTGAAGTGGGAGCTGAGGCACAGCTTGCCTTGTCTTGCAACTCCCTGATCTGTCCTCCCATCACCTTCACTGTGCCGGTAAGGTCCCCCTTACTTTCTTAGCTAGGAACTTGTTCATCCTCTTCAACCATCCGATTCTCTTGTAAGCTTCTCTCACTCCCACCGGTTGCTTTTGAGAGCGAATATACTCTTCAAAATCGTAGTCCTCTGAATTGTCTCCCTGTCCTTTCTATGTTGGCTCTCTCTCTTCAGCTTCGGATTCCCCCTCAGGGTTGTACAGCTCCTCCAATGGTGGCTTGAAGTCTATATTTCCCCTAATCGGATCTTTGTGCACACGACGTTGGGAAGAATCATATAAGCGGCTCCGACTGCTGGATAAACAAACTTGAAGAGCAACCTATCATTTGGCCTCTCATAAGCCAAGTATCTCGCCAATGTGAGGTAGTCGATGTCTAGCCATCTCAGCTCATTTACCACTCCCTTCAAAGACACATCGCAAGCTAGCAAAATCGGTGTGACCAAACCCCTTATCGATATCTCTCCAGCTCCCTCTTGCCTCTCGGTTTTCTTTGCCCAAGATTTCAGATACAAGAACTGATCAAGCAAGACAAAGACCAAACTTTTATCCGCAACATCTCCTACTAGTGGTCTACCATCCCTAGCATTATATAATACTCCACACAAGGCAATGTCTAGCAGTTGGAGGTCATGATCATTCACATTCCCAGTTTTCTTCCTAGAAAATAGAGTGTAGGCTAGGGAATTGTGAAAATACCTCAAAACATGGCTCCTTATTTGAGCAGATTTGGAGCTTGTAGACTTGTAGGGAAGCTTATCTCCAATTGTCAGCCATAGGGATTTCATCTCTTCCTTGCTCACTTCCATGTTTTCTTCACTCCCAGCCTTGAAACCATACAACTCCTCCATCTCCCTGAAGGTAAGTCGGTATTCCTTGTTACACATGGATAAAGTGATGAACCCGATCCCCCCATCGGGTAGTAGGGTCGGGTGGTCTACAAAATAGTGTAACCGCAGCGTGGAAAGGAAATGAACCGTCTCCTCCTCATAGGCTTCGAGGTTGGTTCGCATCATCTGGCCCATGTGGCACATGTCGAAGAGAAACTCGACATCTCTTGCGATTCCCAACTGTTTCATCGTTTTGCGGTGGGGGTAGCAGGTACCAACGAAGCAAATCTTGTGGAGGACCATGAAGAGCTTGGCCGGAGTCTCCACCTCTATTTGCTTCAGCCTCCTCGATTCCAACCGGGTGCGTTCTCTCTGTTCCTCCTCGCGGTCATGGCTCTCTTCCTCCGTGTCTCGATCTTCTTCTTCTGCCGCTCTCTCAACTACCTCTTCAGCCTTTTCAAAAGCTGGTCTCTTCCCTCTTGCAACCGCGGCTCTACTCCTCAACCGTGAGGTTTGGTTCTCCTCCTGTTCTCCTTCATAAGCATCTGAATCGACCTCCATAGGGTCTGTGATGGTTCACTCGGACGTAGATAGGTCCCAACGTCGAGGAGATCTGCGGACAGCACTCGTCACCGGGCTTGGTGAGCGAACTCGGGAGTCTGCACGATCGGTTGCTCGAGCACAAGCTTGGGTGACGGATCGGGTTAGGGATTGGAAACGTCCAGCCAACGGTTGGGAATTCGAAGCGTCTCCTCTTCCTTGGGAATCGCGAGCATCGACGCCTTCACCTCCGGTTTTAGCAGCGGCTGAGGTTGATCTTGTCTCCTTCTTTTGGTAAGTCTTCATCTTGGGAGCCATTGTTGAATCCTTGAATAGAGAGAAAATCTAAGCTCGAGATCAATAGGGATAGTTCCCAAAAATCTTAAAGCACTAGAGTTTGAGCAGATTTGTAGGGAAGCTTATCTCCTATTGTCAGCCATAGGAATTTCATCTCCTCCTTGCTCACTTCCATGTTTTCTCCATTCCCAGCCTTGAATCCATACAACTCCTCCATCTCCTTGAAGGTCAGTTGGTATTCCTTGTTACACACGGAGAAGGTGATGAACCCGATCCCCCCATCGGGTAACATGGTCGGGTGGTCTTCAAAATAGTGTAACCGCAGCGTGGAAAGGAAGTGAACCGTCTCCTCCTCATAGGCTTTGAGGTTGGCTCGCATCATCTAGCCCAGGTGGCACATGTCGAAGAGAAACTCGACATCTCTTGCGATTCCCAACTGCTTCATCGTTTCGCGGTAGGGGTAGCAGGTCCTAACAAAGCTCATCTTGCGGAGGACCTTGAAGAGCTTTGCCAGAGTCTCCACCTCTCGTTGCTTTAGCCTCCTCGATGCCAAACAGGTGCGTTCTCTCTGCTCCTCTTCGCAGTCATGACTCTCACCCTCCGTGTCGTGATCTTCTTCTACCGCCGCCCTCTCAGCCACTTCTTCAGCCTTTTTAGAGGCCGGTCTCTTCCCTCTTGAAACCGCGGCTCTTATTCTCAACCGTGAGGTTTGGATCTCCTATGGATCTCCTCCATCGGCATCTGAATCGACCTCCATGGGGTTTGTGATGGTTCGCTCGGACGTAGACAGGACCCTACGTCGAGGAGATAGGCAGACAGCACTCGCCACCGGGCTTGGTGAGCGAACTCGGGGGTCTGCACGATCGGTTGCTCGAGCACCTGCTGGGGTGACGGATCGGGTTGGTGATTGGAAACGTCCACTCAACGGTTGGGAATGCAAAACGTCTCCTCCTCCTCAGGAATCACGAGCATCGACGCCTTCTCCTCCTGTTCTAGCAGCAGCGGAGGTTGATCTTGTCTCCTTCTTGTGGTAAGTCTTCATCTTTGGAGCCATTATTGAATCCTTGAAAAGAAAGAAAAGCTAAACTCGAGATCAATAGGGTTAGTTCCCAAAAATCTTAAAGCACTCGAGTTTGAGAGAGAGGAAAAATAAGAAGAAGGAAGTTTAAAAGTTTTTAGCACTTATCGATTTTGTCTTGGGGAAGAAGGGGTTGGTCCTCTTTAAGTAGAAGGGGCTGCCGCTAGGGTTTCACCGAGAGCTGGCTAGGGTTTTGTGGAATTCGAACTCCACTCGCCACCCGAATGGAAACACGATCAGGCACGTCGGGTACGGATTCGGGTAGAGCCTCGGGTTCCTGAATATTTCCTTCCTGAATATTTCCTTTTTCCTTTTTCTCTTTTTTTTTATATATGTAAATATGTAAAACCCTAAAATAAGACAAAATATATAAAATAGAATTAAAAGAAAATAAAGGATACCTTTGGGACTTCCTCCCAACTGAGCTTGTTTAAGTCACTAAGCTTGACTCTTCATGCTCTTCAAGCATGGGTTTTAGGAGGGAAAGGTTCTGGAAACCTCTCCACTGAAACAGACTTGTCTAACTGATTTTTCTGGTTTTGTTCCGGTTCCACAGCAAATGTAGTATGGACTTCTTTGTGATGCTTGCCTCTTTTTTTTCTTTGTCTTGGTGGAAAAAACCTAACCATCAATGGTTGGCCTTTTAATTCTTTTCTTGATGCCAAATTCCATTTTGAAATGCTCTCCATGCTCAAAACTGATCTTCCCTTGCTTCACATCTATTACTGCTCCAATTGTTGCCAAGAATGGTCTTCCTAGGATAAGTGGATCTTCTGGTTCCTTATCCATATAAAGGATTATGAAATCATTAGGAACTTCCACCCTTCCAATCCTAAGAGGCAAGTTTTCTAGGATACCAATGGGGTGTCTGATTGTTCTATCAGCTAGAACCAAATACAGACTACTCGGTTTAAAACTGCTAAAACCCATCTTGTTGGCAACTGATAGTGGCATGATGCGGACTGAAGCTCCCAAATCGCATAGGCAGTTGTTGAAAATCTGATGTCCTATTGAACATGGCAAAGTAAAAGAGTCGGGATCCTCCAATTTCTCCTCAATTCGCAGTTCAGGATCTAAACACACTCCATTCCTCAGAATTGCATTCCCAATCTCTTTGACAGCTTCCTTTACCTCAATCTCCAGTTGAGCCGTCTCCTTGATGATTTCCTCTCGAAGTTCGTGTGGTGGCAAGAGCTTAGGAGGTTGGGCTTTCCGCTTGGACATATGCTCTGCAAGCACCTCTAATTGGATGTCAAGAGTAGCTCTGAACCTTTTCTCCAATTCCCCTTCCTCAGCTGCAGACAGTTGAGGTTGATCTGTCATCTGAACGTCTACCCGATGTATCATCCGATCACAATCATCGGGTATGTTCTCGAACCAGTGATCGATCATCAGCTCGATCAGCCTCTTTGGGTGAAGTATCATGTTCATATTCGGATATGTAGTACTGGTACTCATTCATCCCATAGTGATCCATATCCTCTCCATCTTGAACATCGCTGTCCTCAGTGAGGTAGTCCTCAAAATCATCATCAAGAAAGATGGCCTGGGCTGTGGCATAATCTTTTGGGTTCTGAACAGCTTTACCTGGAAGCTGGTTGATTATTAGAGGTGGTTAGGTGTTGTGGTGGCCTTCTAGGTATCTCAGCTTAGTGTTGAGAGAATCATACTTGGCATTCAGGTCATTATACCAAGAATCGATCTTGTTGCTCATCTCCGTGAACCATTTTGCATTGTCCATAGCAGCGGATGCTTGACTCTGTATCATATGCTGAAGTAGGCCGCGTAGGTCAGCTTAATCCAAGTGGTGCAATTGATTGGTGGTAATTACGAGAATACTGATGCTTAGAAGCATAGTCTTGATTGTATTGGACAAAAGGCTTTTGCTGGCCCTGGTTCCCTTGGACTGCGGATGGGTAGATTTGGTCTTGAGGATTTGCAACATTCGGGTTACGGTATGACAGATTCAGGTTCGGTTTGTATTTGTTGTACCCTATGTTATAACCTCCTTGGTTGTTGATGTAGTTCACGTCCTCTAGCTGAGCATTCTCCCTATCTTGTTGCAGAAACTGGTCTTCCTCTGAGATGGTATGGACATGCTGCTGCTGGTTGAGGAGCTTATCAAATTAGTCATTGAGGGCTTTCTTGTCCCGCTTGTACTTGGCATCATCGTCTCTAGAAGAGCGTATTGTGCGATCATACTGCTCATTGTAATGCCCATCGATTGAGCTAAGTTCTCCACTAGATCCCAACCTTCATCGACATCCTTGTTGAGGAAGTTACCATTGGTTGCGGTGTCCAGCAACATCTGTATCTTAGGGACCACTCCTCGGTATAGTGTACTTAGCAATGAAGCATTGCTGAATCCATGATGATGGAATCTGCTTCTGTATCCCTTGAAACGTTCTCAAGCTTCACTGAACGTCTCATTTCTTTTCTGAACAAAGCTGGAGATGTAATTTCGCAGCCTTGCGGTTCTGGAGTTTGAGAAGAATTTTGCTAGAAACACCTTTTTGCATGCTTCCCAAGTGGTGATGGGCTCTTTGGGAAGTGATTTCTCCTAGATGTGTGCTTTGTCTCCCAAAGAAAATGGGTAAAGCCGGAGTTTGAATCCATCTTTACTAACTCCATTTATCTTGGTTAGGGTACAGAGGCCTATCAAACTCATCCAGATGGTCCAATGGGTCCTCCATTGGCAGCCCATGAAACTTGTTGCTTTGTATCATCTGGATGAGACTACTCTTTATCTCAAAGTTGTTGTTCTGGACAGCAGGTGGCACAATGCCATGTATTTGAGTGTGAGTAGATGGAGCATCTCTTCCTCCTATGTTGGTCCTCTCTTGAGGAGCTGGTAGACCATTCTGATTATTCATGACCTCCTCAATTGTGGTTGGTTGCGGTTGTTGGACTTGTTGTTGACGGAGTAATCTTGGTTTGTCGATGTTGTCGATGAAAGGACTCAAGTGTTGGCTACCCTTGGATCGTGTTTGCATGCACAATCAGTTAACTGAGTGAGTACACGAAGGTCTACCCGATCCAGGTGATCGAGTGATGGGTTGGGTGGGTACTTGGGTTGTACCTGAAATGCAAAATAAACAAACACGAAAGTAAACAAGTCAGTTTCGAACCAAAATATAGAATATAACTTGATCTAGCAAGTGCTGAAATCTTAAACGTAGCAAATTAAATTCAGCCAAATGGCAACGCCGCCAAATTGATAACAGGATTTTCATCCAGGGTATCAATTCCCTATGCAGTTGTAGTACAAAGGGTTATCAATCTAAATGGTTGTTATGCTAGCAGATAAGATAGGATCAGAAGCAAGCAAGTCAAGCCAAGAAAAAATTGGGGTTTGATCTAACAATCCTAAAATAATTAAAAGAAAATAAATAAACAAGAACCACACGACCTAAGCACTCGATGCAAGCATTCGAGTACAGAATCGGGTGGAGAGATCAGGTCAAGAAGTAAAGGATGGACAGCTCGAAGGTATACACGAAGCTGGTGATCGTGTACCAGTTCGGGTAAGGGGTCGAGTTATTAAATAAAGTTAAACAATCAAGATAAGAAAGCTCCTAAGGATTGGGTAATCGACTCCTAAGTGTTCCAGACCAGTATGGATGTCCTACATGCCTCAAGCAAATATTCCCTAGACAATGAATCTCTAAAATTTTGTTAAAACACTCCCGTGATAGAAACAACCAACCTTGATCACTCCCCTACCCAACTCTCGTTGGAGAAACATGACCAAGCAAGCAATATAAACCGATTCATTATTGTCAATAAACTTCTTACACATCTAATCTCTTAGGCTAAGTGAGTAAATCTCTAGCATTGATTGATTCAAGCATTTCAACTACATCTCTCAATGACAAAACACCCTAGATCTAATCTCAACCTCTCGGTCTAAAAATAGCATTAAGAACACAAATCTAGAAAGGAATTTATATAACATAAACAATCAAGCTAAATTCAATTATAAGAAAAATAACTATTATCATGTTTTGAATATAGCACTCAAAGATTTTCATATAGTAAAAATATTAAAAATGAACACTAGTAAAATTAATGTATATATATATATATATATATATATTAAGATAATTTTATATTATTATTAATTTATATTATTGATGGGACCATATATTTATAAAAGATTTTCAAAAAAATTATTATTTTATTATATTATCGAATAGTGTCCAAAATTACACTAGTCCCAAATTGGAACCAGAAAAATTTATTAATTTATAGATATTATTAATTTATCGAGTATTAATTTATAGAGGTTCTAATGTAGATAGGAATTTATATAACATAAACAATCAAGCTAAGACATCCTAACCGATCAAGAACATATATTTATCTATCCTATTCCTAGATACTTTGTTTCACTACTCAGATCTCATTGCAGAAAACACAAATAAACGAAAATTGCATTGTATTGAAAATTGAAATAGAGTAGAAGAGTAAATAATCGAAAACTAAGAAGAATAGCAAAAGAAATGAAAAACAAATCCTAACAAAGTGGAAAAACTGTTTGAATCGCTCAGTCTCTCTCTCAGAAGCTCTCGCTCTCTGTTCATTGTATTGAAAATTGAAATAGAGTAGAAGAGTACATAATCGAAAACTAAGAAGAATAGCAAAAGAAATGAAAAACAAATCCTAACAAAGTGGAAAAACTGTTTGAATCGCTCAGTCTCTCTCTCAGAAGCTCTCGCTCTCTGTTCTGAGTGTCTGCGGCATGCTAGGGCGAGAGGAAGAAGAGGGGGGTTTATATATGGAAACCCTTTTAACCTAGCTGCCCAATCCTGCCTGAGGGTCTGCTCGATGCGGTGCACGAGGATAAGGTCGGGTTGATCCTCGGGTAGGTCTTCCGGTTGTTCTTCCTGCTCTTGGATCTTCCTCAATCAGGTTGAGGTTCGGACTGTTCTTCCTGCTCAATAGCTCCTTCGGGTACATGCTCGGATTTGACCTTGTTTTACCCTATTTTAGGCTCTAAAGCACCTGTTTTCATCCAAAATGCACAAATGCAAGAATGCAACACCCTAAATGGCCTAAATGCAAATTACTACAGATAATGACCTAAAAATGCTTAGGTTAGGGTATATATAATGCAAACTATGGACAAAAAAAAGATGTCTAAAACATGTAAATTAGAGAGTTATCACCGATCCTACCACCCCGATAAATGACCGGGTGGATATTCCGGTAAGCCCACCACCAACCGACAAACCAGGCGGGGAGAAACAGAAAGAGAGACGATTCATCCCTCCACCTTACAAGCCACCGTTGCCATTTCCTGGACGGTTTCGCAAAGAACTTAATGAGAAGTAGAAGGCATTGTTCGAAAACAGATGAAGGAACTCGAGCTTCGCATGCCTCTAATGGACGCCTTCACTCTGATACCCCCTTACCAGAATTTCCTGAAAGATGCGGTGATGGAACTGATCAAACAGGTTCAAGGAATGGTTATACTCAACCATGAGTGTAGCGCTGTCATCCAGAGGACTACTGCACGTAAGAAATTGAGCGACCCGGGATCGTTTATATTACCTTGCTCGATTGAACCTTTGACATTTGGAAGATGTCTCTGTGACTTGGTGGCATCGGTTAGCCTAATGCCTTTAATTGTAGCCAAACGCCTTGGATTTGAGAAATTCAAGCCCACCGACATCCAGCTAGTACTGGCAGATAGAACTACAACGTTTCCGAGTGGAGTATTGGAAGACTTGCCGGTCAAGGTAGGATTAGTAGATGTACCAACCGACTTCGTGGTCTTGGAAATGGATGTAGAACCAAGAGATCCGCTAATCCTAGGACGACCATTCTTAGCCACCGCACGATCAATGATAGATGTGAGGAACGGAAAGATCTATCTGAAACTCGGGGAAGACCTTACTATGCAGTTTCATATTTGGAAAACTATGAAAAAAGCCCACAATCGCAGGGCAAACCTTCTCGATAAAGGAATTAGAGAAATTACGCGAGGAGGCGTTTGAGGAGGTAACAATCGGGGATTTCCTACAGACAGCGCTAACAAAGGATGGTGAGGAGGGATTCGTACACCAAGAAACGAAACTCTATAAGGAATTTCTTGACACCTATAGAGCAGTCATCGAGCTGGAATTAAGTGAGGATCTGAGGGAGGCTGAGAAGGAGAAAATGATGCTTGACAAACAAAGCTTGAACAAGTCAGTTGTCACCTCCTGCGCCATGTCATGCAGCTGCTCAAAACCAGCCCACCCGACCACCAGCCCGATCACTAACACGACCATCTCGCCGAGCAGGATGATCGAGCACCACTTCGAGTCGCAATTCCAAACCACTAATGATTGGTCCGAGTCAAAGGCACCTAAAGTAAAACTCAAACCTCTTCCGTCCGGGCTAAGGTACACTTTCTTGGGACCTAATTCAACCTATCCAGTTATCGTCAATTCTAGCTTGCCAGAAAAAGAGCTGAAATTGCTTTGCACTCAATTAAGAAATTATAGAGGAGCAATAGGTTACACTCTAGAAGACATCAAGGGTATATCTCCTGATCTCTGCACCCATAGGATAAACCTAGAGGATGAATCGTATTCTAGTGTGGGGCCTCAGCGTAGGCTAAATCCAAACCTAAAAGAAGTGGTAAAAAACGAAATTCTGAAGTTGCTCGACGCTGGAGTTATCTACCCTATTTCTGATAGTACTTGGGTGTCTCTGGTGCACTGCGTTCCAAAGAAAGGTGGAATAACTGTTGTCAAAAACGACAAAGATGAGCTAATTCCCACAAGGACAATAACAGGTCATCGAATGTGTATTGACTATAGGAAGCTTAATGCGGCCTCTAGGAAAGATAACTTTCCTCTGCCTTTCATCGACCAGATGCTGGAAAGGCTCGCTATTCACCCCTACTACTGTTTCCTTGACGGGTATAGTGGGTTTTTCTAAATCTCTATACACCCTGCCGACCAGTAGAAAACGACATTTACCTACCCTTATGGTAGTTTTTCCTATAAGAGAATGTCTTTCGGTTTGTGCAACGCTCCTGCAAATTTCAAAGATGCATGATGTCCATCTTCTCGGATTTAATAGAAGAGATGGTGGAGGTTTTCATGGACGACTTTTCAGTATATGGAGCCTCTTTCTAATCCTGTCTTTCAAACCTCTGCAAGGTGCTCAAAAGGTGTGAAGAGACTAACCTAGTGTTAAACTGGGGAAAGTGCCACTTTATGGTTCAGGAGGGGATAGTCCTGAGCCACAAGATCTCAGAAAAGGGAATAGAGGTCGACAAAGCTAAGATTGAAGTGATGGTTCAACTGCAACTTCCTAAATCTGTGAAAGACGCCAGAAGCTTCCTAGGTCACGCAGGGTTCTATAGGCGATTTATTAAAGACTTCACTAAGACTGTGCGACCATTAACGCGGCTCCTTTGCAAAGAAGCAGAATTTATTGTCGACAAGGACTGTTTAGATGCTTTCAACAAGATAAAGGAAGCCTTGGTGAGTGCACATATAGTCCAGGCACCTAATTGGGATCATCCTTTTGAGATTATCTGCGACGCATCAGATTACGGTGTAGGGGCAGTGTTAGGCCAAATGATAGATAAAAAGCTCCATGTGAACTACTACACCAGCAAAACCATGGACGATGCCCAAACGAGATATGTGACAACTGAAAAGGAGCTCCTTGATGTGGTTTTTGCATTTGCGAAATTTCGGAGTTACTTGGTCGGATCAAAAATAATTGTTTACACGAATCATGCAGTCCTAAGGTACAGTTACTCAAAAAAAGGACACCAAACCTAGGCTTCTCAAATGGATCCTTCTTCTGCAAGAATTCGACATAGAAATTCTGGACAAGAATGGAATTGAAAACGGGGTAGTAGACCATTTGTCTAGAATGAGAATTGAGGATCCACTCCCAATAGATGACTCAATGCCCGAAGAAAGACTAACACACATCGACTTCCTAGAGGAAATGAGCCACACGATCGGACACACGATAGCTCACTCGACTCCCAAGTCAACCGGGTCGATCGAGTTGGTTAAGCTACCTTGGTACTCAGATTTCGTGAACTACATGGTGTGTGGAGAAATCCCTAAAGAATATGATGCTCACAGAAAGAAGAATTTCTTCAGAGACGTCAATAGCTATTACTGGGATGAACCATATTTATACAAAAAGGGGACTGATGGCCTATTCAAACGATGTATAGCAGAGGAAGAAGTTCGAGGAGTACTCGAGCACTGTCATGGATCCGCCTATGGGAGTCATTTGGTTACTTTCAAAACGTACAAAAGATCCTTCAAGCTGGTCATTGGTGGCTGATAACATCATTATTTTACCCATATTAGCTATAGTGTTCATATGTATTTAGGAAGAGTTTGATGAGATTTCATGTATAAAAGTTCTATTATCAAGTATTTCAGGTTTGAAGAAGGTTTTACAGGTTTTATAGCAATTTGGAAAGATTCAGAGCTTTACAGTACGGGAACCTTATGAAGAGCTTCCAGAAATCAAAATATATCATGCTTGGTATCTGTGGAAATCTGGAAGAGTCATCTTTCTCCTCGAAGTAGAATCAAGTCAATCCATTCATTTACCCAGAAGTTATGCCCGATCTATCGAGACGTGTTACAAATCGACGTGAAGAGAAGCAACCAGCCGATGGGCTTTTATCCAAGGCCTGACAAGCGACCATCACTGCAGCCCAGTCCAAGCCTCCTCCACGGTCCATAAGCCTATTTCGCCGCCCCTTGTCCTGCACTCAAGAAGAAAAGACGTTTCTACCATTACAAACCGTAACCCTAAACCAAAACCCTATAAATACTCTGAAGACCTAGGGTTTTGATGTGTGCTTCCTTTGTGCCTCTAAGTTCTTCATCCACACCACCAGCAGCCGACCTAGAGACTCCTGTACCGCCGTCGAAGCTCGTCTTCTCTCACCTCCTCCTAGAAGTCGTCGCTGAAGTCACCAATCTCTCTTTCTACTCTTTCTAGTTCTTTCATATTATCATTGCTTATTGGGATCAAATTAATTTTGTGACAAATAGAGAAGTTTCCTTTGAACCCCATTTGTTTATTAGATCACTTTTGATGCTATACTTTATAATATCAATGTCGTTTCTTTACATCATGAGCGAGTAGTTTACTTTGTTGGGTTTTATAGGGTGATTCAAGGGGAATTCATGGCTCGCTTCAATTAGGTTGTTTGATCATATTTTCGGGTTTATATTAGAGTTCTTTTGGGACATCTTTATCTTAATGCATGTGCTTGGATTGATCATCAAGTGCTGATCTAGAGAACGGGAGCGCTAACCGTGTTATCCTACTTCTCCGAACTAGTGTTATACCGAAACCTCACGTCGTAACCTGCGTAAGTTGAGTTGTGGAGTTTGGTGAATGTATCAAACTTGTTTAACTAGCTGGTTGACATGCGTCGTTGCCTGCAAAAGTTGAGTAACGGAGTATGAAGACTTTAGACTTTCATTATATGAAAATAGCTTGTTAGTTCATTAGTGTTTCGTAGTTGATAACCTAGACCGAGAATTAGTATTTACTTTTTAGATCTTACACTTAATATTGCTTAGAACCATGAAAACCATGAGATGACTCCTAAAACGTCCAACGCCTTAGTCTTATAGTTTTAAACCGTTTTTATTTATTTGCAATAGATATTAGGAAACCAAAACCCCAATCTCTTCTTTAGTCTTAGCCATAGTTCTTTCTCTTATAATTCAATTTGTGTTAGCTATTACTCTTTGTGGGATCGATCTTAAAATACTACATTAATTAACTGTGCATTTTCAGTCGTTGTGTAGTCTTTTCAGGTAAAAGATTTGGACTGAAATTCTACACACATCAAAGCTTTTTGGCGCCATTGCCGGGGAGTAACTAGCTGCCCATTGAATTTGATAAGAACTTTCGTCTAAGATACTTTGAAATTTTTCTTTTACGTTTTTCAATTTTATTTTTAATTTTCTTGTTTTTCGATAACCTCTATTTTCCCTTTTAGTTTCTGTTTTTGGATTTTGTAGTGCATGACTAGGAGTCAACCCTCCAGAACCGTATCTCCAATTCAAGACATTGATCGACTAGAACGTGAAATTAGGAAACTTCGAAGACAACAACTCATGGCCGAAGAAAGGAACCAGGACCAAGGTCCCCTTAACCTAGACCAACCACTGATACCTCCTGTCCTCAACGAGCAAGGGGAACCAATTCTCGCAATAGGTGGCAACCCCAACCTTGTAGCCGCTGATCTGCAACTCGACCCTGAAGTTGGCCGAGACAACCTACAAGCTCCTCGAGATGCTAATCCTCTAGGCGTGGGAGAAAACCTCGGTGTTCCTCCTCACCAGCCTGCTCTCGTCGCGAATCCACCATTACCTCAAGCTGGAGGAAGACAACCTGCTTATGTGCACCCTCTAAGACGTGCCGCACCTAACCGTACCATAGCCAATTATGATGCTCCAAATCAATTCGTTCAAGACCTTGCTGCCATCCGTATCACTCATCATCCAAGACGTGATTATGAGATTAAACCTCAAATTATTGGTTTGGTGAAACAAAATCAGTTTCATGGCCTTACTACCGAACATCTAATGGACCACATTGATCTTTTTGAAGAAATCTGCTCTACAACTAGAACCAATGGAATTCCCGAAGATTACTTGAAGTGTAAGATTTTTCCTTTCTCTATAGCCGACAAGGCTCATAGATGGTTAAAGTCTCTACCACCTGGATCGATTACTAGCTGGGAAGGATGCAAGTCAGCCTTTCTCAACCACTTCTACACCAAGTCGAGATCCAACTCTCTTCGCAACAAGCTGCAAAGTTTACAACAAGGACCGGTCGAATCTTTTTATGAAGCATGGGAACGTTTCAAGGACTATGAACGTGACTGCCCCAATCATGGTTTTGCTCAAGGTAACCTCTTAAGTACTTTCTATAGAGGATTACACCCTAAGTATCAACTTTCACTCGACAAGCCCAGCAATGGAGATTTCACTACCAAGACCGTTCAAGAAGGACGAGCTCTCATCGACAACCTTGCCGCAAGTAATAGCAACACTTGCACCGATTTTGATATAACCATCCGTTCTAGAAATTCCGACGCTAAGTAGATTGTCGACCTCAAGAACATGATGAACCAACTTCTAAGGAACCAACAATGTGGAGTAAATGCCTGTGAGACTATTAACAATGGAAACATGGAGCATTTCCTAGAAGATTCTTATGACCAAGAAGAAGAAGTCAACTATGTTGGTCCTCAAGGATACTACCAAAACCGAGGGTACAACAACAACTTCAATAACAACTTTAGAAACACTTTTAACCTTTCTTATAGGTACCCAAATGTGGAGAATCCCCAAGATCAGAACTATCCTCAGCAAGCTAACCGCTTTCAAGGCATGAACTTCGGTGGAAACAACAACAACAACTTCCAGCCGTGACCCCAATTCAACAACAGCAAGCCGCCTTTCCAATCTGGACCAGTCCAGGCGCCTACCTCTCAAGCTGATGCCAACGTTGACATAAAGATGCAAGAACTCCTTGTTGATTTTCAAAAGCAATCGAGAGACATCAAATCAAGGATGGATAACATCTATACCGAACTGAATGGGAAGTTTGAAATCATTTCTATCCATGTCAAGAAGCTTGAAACTCAAGTTTCTCAAACCGCTAATGCTGTTCCACGCCAAGTTGGTGTACTTCCGGGAAAACCCGAAGAGAATCCTAAAGGATATTGCAATGCTATCTCAGTTGTACCAGCCCTCACCTACCGTGAAGCCAAGCCTACGGTACCACTCTTTGGCTCTTATGAGGATGTTATTCGTATGACATGTCCATTTGATGAAGAAACGGCAAGCCACTACCCCTTAAGGAGACTACCTAAAGCTGAATTCTCTAACTCTCTTTGTGATTGTGGTGCTAATGTTAATGTTATGTCAAGAAGTGTAGCCGATACACTACGATTGCGAGACATATTGCCATCCAACCTCAGTTTAGTCTTTGGAGACTCAATACAAAAGGTTCCCGACGGATTAGTTCGAGACCTACAACTTGTAGTAGGAGATTGCATAGTCCCTACCGATTTTCACATCTTAGATATGGAAGACAAGACCAAGAGACCTTTGATTTTAGGAAGACCATTCCTAGCTACTGTTGGAGCTATCATCGACCACAAGTCAAAGAGGACAACCTTTGCTAACATCGACAAGAAGAATTCATATCCGACTGTCTCCAATCCAAAACTATGGCCAACCAATTCATTACATGAAGAGACGGTGGATCCTAACATCGACAAGATGAAGCAATTCGACCATTCTGCATTTACAATTATCAACAACCTGCCATCCAAGCAACCTAAATCGCCTAAGCCACCACAAATTTCCAAGATCAAAATCATAGTTCCCCCTGAGCTAAGTAGCGAGAGCAAGGAAAAGATCCGAGAGATGATAAGGCATACTAAAGAAGTTCTTCTTCATGCAAAAGTTTTTGAAACTTCAACAAAAGGACAACTTGTTATTGAATCTGGAGCAGACTATCAAGATATCAAAGGAGCCGAAGGAGCATTGATTCCCGATGCTAACTCTTCTCAAGCCTAACTTGGCCGCCATCGTCGACCCAGCGACGTTAAACAAGTGCGCTTCTTGGGAGGTAACCCAAGCTAGTAAGTATTTATTTTTAGGATTTATTTTCTTTTACTTTTATTATTTTTACATTTTAGTTTCAGGTTTTCATAAAAAAATAAAAAAACAAAATAGAAAAATAAAAAAAAATAATAAAAAAAAAAAAGCCAAAAAGAAGGAAGAAGAAGTCCCCATGGATTGGAAATGCACATTATGACTAGTGGCAAGTACCACCTACTGACCGGCCATGTCCAATATGACCGATGAATGCCAAAGGCGACGGATCATCACCATCCTTGAGTGAATGATGCCGAGAGTCCCCACCAGCCATACCGACCGTAGTCGATGCCATGACCAACGTATCATGTACCGTGCACCATGTCCTGCGTACCGTGTACCCCACCGTATCTGCTGCTTATGTCCGCGACCATTCATCCGTGTACCGTGAGACTACTCCTCACCACCACCATCCTCACCACCTATCATCACCATTCTTTCATTTAGGTATGTTTTTATTATTTTTATTTTATCATTATTATTGATGGTTTTAGGTTTTTGTTTCAAGGAGGATGCATTTAGAGATATATCAAACAGAATTCGAATGAACTTAGCCTAGTTCATACTCGATGTCAAGCAACCAAAGGAAGTATAAACGGTTAGTCACCACACTTTCAATTCCACAGCCAACTCTAAGACACATTTTGGGCAACCATTAAATGTCTAAGAGTCGACACAAACATCATTCCATCAAGGTGACATTGTTCTTAAACCCTACACTTTTCCTTATGATTTTTCATCCTCAACTCTTTCTTTTTTCCCACTGAGGACGGTGTGATTTAAGTCTGGGGGAAGGATGTTCCATCATATACTAATGCTACTTTCTATTTTGTTGACTTGAGACCTTTTTCCACTTTTTACATCAATAACTTTGACATTTTTATCGAGTCACATTTTTTTTATTGAGTCAAAACTAGTAGGGGATTATGATCTTATTCTAACGATTTATTTGATTTGGATTAACACTCTTATGACTCTTGACTATGCTTGACAACAGAACAAAAGTTTGGAAAGACTATGAGCCGACTCAACAATCCCCCAAGTCCCTATTCAATGGATATTCAGATGATCTAACGTTGTCTCTAATTTTTATAGGACCTAAACCGGACTTAATTTTCAAGCCCTGGGAATTGGTATACATTGGACTATATCTCTAAATTCAAGCCACACAAGACATTGCACTTCTTCAAAAGTATGTTCCACTCTCTCTTCCTTTCAATACTCTAAAAAAAAAGAGAAAAAGAAAAGAAAAGAAAAGCATAAAAAAAAAGAGAAGAAAAGAATAAGGATATAGGTAGCAAAGAAGTGAGCCAAGGTATGTCGCGTAAACCCGTGCATACTTTGGATTTCATGGAAGCTTGTCCAATGTATTTTTTTTTTTTTTTTAAAAGAGCAAGGGATCTATTAAAAAAAATGATACCCTAGAAAATTAGGGAGAGATAGATTTCTTGGAAGTGAGAAAAGGGAGAGGAAATGAATCATAAGAAGAAAGTCTTGGCTTGAAGAGAGTCTACAAGCCTCTGATCGATTTTCCCTTGGTAAGATTTCACTTTTTATTATTGCTTTAATTTATGTAAAGAGATGACAATGGAGATTCTGGAGACTCTAAAGAATTGTGGGCTCAAGGAGCGTTGATGATTCTCATGGTGGATTACAAATGTAAGTTCCTAATGTCAAGGCGAAGAAGAGTGCAAAGACGGTATCCCCAAAGATAAGTGAATTCCCATTTTTTCAAAGTCTAATTATTTGTTTGAAGACAAGCAAAGTCTGAGTCTGGGGGAGTTGATAACATCATTATTTTACCCATATTAGCTATAGTTTTCATATGCATTTAGGAATAGTTTGATGAGATTTCATGTATAAAAGGTATATTATCAAGTATTTCAGGTTTGAAGAAGGTTTTACAGGTTTTATAGCAATTTGGACCAAAAGACAAGGAAAATACGTTTAAGGAAAGATTCAAAGTTTTACAGTACGGGCAACTTTGAAGAGCTTCCAGAACTCAAAATATATCATGCTTGGTGTCTATGGAAATCTGGAAGAGTCATCTTTCTCCTCAAAGTGGAATCAAGTCAATCCATTCATTCATCCGGAAGTTATGCCCGATCTACTGAGACGTGTTACAAATCGACTTGAAGAGAAGCAACCAGCCGATGGGCTTTTATCCAAGGCCTGACCAGCGACCATCACTGCATCCCAGTCCAAGCCTCCTCCATGGTCCAGAAGCCTATTTCTCCGCACCTTTTCCTGCACTCAAGAAGAAAATATGTCTCTACCCTTACAAACCCCTAACCCTAAACCAAAACCCTATACATACTCTTAACCTAGGGTTTTGAAGTGTGCTTCCTTTGTGCCTCTAAGTTCTTCATCCACGCCACAGCAGTTGACCTAGAGACTCCTCTACCGCTGTCGAAGCTCGTCCTCTCTCAGCTCCTCTTAGAAGCCATCACCGAAGTCACCAATCTCTCTTTCTACTCTTTCTAGTTCTTTCATACTATCATTGCTTATTGGGATCAAGTTACTTTTGTGACAAATAGAGAAGTTTCCTTTGAACCCCTTTTGTTTATTGATTCACTTTTGATGTTATACTTTATAATATCAATGTCGTTTCTTTGCATCATTAGCGAGTAGTTTACTTTGTTGGGTTTTATGGGGTGATTCAAGGGGAATTCATGGTTCGCTTCAATTAGGTTGTTAGATCTTATTTTCGGTTTTATATTAGAGTTCTTTTGGGACATCTTTATCTTAATGCATGTGCTTGGATTGATCACCAAGTGCTGATCTAGAGAACGGGAGCGCTAACCGCGTTATCCTACTTCTCCAAACTAGTGTTATACTGAAACCTTGCATCGTAACCTGTGTAAGTTGAGTTGCGGAGTTTGGTGAATGTATCGAACTTGTTTAACTAGCTGGTTTACATGCGTCGTTGCCTGCAAAAGTTGACTAAAGGAGTATGAAGACTTTAGACTTTCGTTCTATGAAAATAGCTTGTTAGTTCATTAGTGTTTCGTAGTTGAGAACCTAGACCGAGAATTAGTATTTACTTGTGAGATCTTACACTTAATATTGCTTAGAACCATGAAAACTCTGAGATGACTCCCAAAACGCCCAACTCCTTAGTCTTATAGTTTTAAACCGTTTTTATTTATTTGCAATAAATATTAGGGAAACCAAAACCCCAATGTCTTCTTTAGGCTTAGCCATAGTTCTTTCTCTTATAATTCAATTTGTGTTAGCTATTACTCTCTGTGGCATCGATACTAAAATACTACATTGATTAACTATGCCCTTTCAGTCGTTGTGTAGTCTTTTCAGGTAAAAGGTTTGGAGTGAAATTCTACACACATATGTGGTCAACCATGTTCAAAGACTCACAGTTCTTCATAACAAAGTGTGACCCATGCTAGAAAATGGGTAACATCGGTAGGCGAAACGAAATGTCTCAACAGCCCATTTTAGAAATCGAAGTTTTCGATGTTTGGGGAATAGATTTCATGGGACCTTTCAACCCACCCTCAAATGGGAACATGTACATCCTGGTGGCCATCGACTATGTCTCAAAATGGGTTGAAGGAATAGCCAGCCCAACAAAAGATCACAAGGTCGTAGTGAAGATGTTCAAACACATCATTTTCCCGAGATTTGGAATCCCCAAAGTAGTAATCAGTTACAGAGGAACCCACTTCATTAATATAGTTTTCGATGGCCTGTTAAGGAAGCACGAAGTCAAGTATAAAGTTGTGACAGCTTACCACCCACAAACCAGCAGACAAGTGGAAGTAAGTAATAAGCAGATCAAGGTGATATTTGCCAGAATTGTGGGGATCACAAAAAAGGATTTGGCATTCAAGCTAGATGATGTGTTATGGGCCTACTGGACAGCTTACAAAACACCGATTGGGCGAACGCCCTTCCAGCTTCTTTATGGAAAAAATTGTCATCTTCTAGTTGAGGTCGAGTATAAGGCGATCTGGCGACTAAACTCCTAAATCTGGACATAAAAACTGCTCAAGAAAAGAGAGCAATGGATCTCCACGAACTTGATGAAATTCGGTTAGAGACTTATGATAATTCAAAGATTTACATGGAAAGAACTAAAGCTTTTCATGACAAAAAGATCCAACACAAGGATTTAAGAGCTGGAGACAAAGTTCTTTTATTCAACTCAAGGCTTCGACTGTTTCTCGGGAAGCTCAAGTTGAGATGGTCAGGACCCTTCGCAATTAAAGAAGTTATGCCCTATGTGTTAGAATTAGCGGAAGAGAATGATAGTATTAGAGAGAGAGTGTGGTAAGAAACAGAGAGAATATTGAAGAGATTGTATTCGAGTAGAATAGTCTTCTTACAACATGTCTACAACCTTAAATAGGGAGCTAAATTAGGGCAACCTCTTTACAAGAATAGAAACAAACGATGGAGACATATAGAGAGAGAAGGGAGCGTTCCCAAGAGTGATAGTGACACCTCCATAGTCAACATAGGCGCACATGTGACCCTTCCTCCCTCTTCTCTCCCAACGGCTACATAGGAAGGATCTAGACCTCTGAATGGGTTGTTGATGGACCGAACTCCTTTTCTCTTCTTATGTATCACATTACATTTGGCCTTATTGTGGAGTTGTACGGACGTTCGTACGGTATGGACACGCCCTTAGCCTTAACATGATCGGCCATGGTCAATACTCCCCCTCAAGCTTAGCCGAATGGAATGGCTAAGCTTGGAACCCGTGAAGTATCACCTCGTTAAAAACCTTGGTTTAGAAAACCTCATGGGACAAAACTAATCCAAGGGAAAAAGAGTGTGATATCCACGAGTTAGGTGAGTCGATCATGGGTGTGTTAGGTCTACGAGTCCTAGTTTGCTGTGAATATATTCACAAACTTGAGGACTCGCAGCCTTGGTGAGGATATCTGCCAACTGATCCTTGCTTGGAGTGTGACACGGTAATGTTACCCCTTCTTCTATCTTTTCTCGAACCTTGTGGCAATCTGTTTCAATGTGTTTGGTTCTCTCGTGAAAAACTGAGTTGGTGGCTATATGAATTGCAGCTTCATTGTCGCAATGCATGGTGATTGGTTTCTTTGATTCAATGCCAAGATCCTTGAGAAGTCCCTTCAACCAAATCAGCTCATTGGTTAGCTTCCTCATCGCTCGATACTCAGCTTCGGCACTCGAACAAGTGACAACTTTTTGCTTCTTTGATTTCCATGTAACTAGGTTCCCTCCAACAAATGTGCAGTACCCCGTGGTTGACCTCCTATCCAAGGTATCTCCAGCATAGTCAGCATCACAATAGCACACTATCTTAGTGTTTGCATTCTTGCCCATCCGTATGCCTTGGTCCGGACTGCCCTTGAGATAGCTTAGGATCCTCTCCACCATGCTCCATTGGTACTTGGTTGGGGCCTTCATATGTTGGCTCACCTGGTTCACAGCATAACATATGTCAGGTCGTGTGATAGTTAGGTATATTAGCTTACCTACAAGGCGTCGATATCGAGTGACATCCTCATATGGCTCATCCATGGGGTCACGCGGTTTTCCCTCTTGGGCCCGAAGACTCTCCCCCTTTCGCTTGAGCTGGTAGTCCTCATCCAGTGGAGTACGCGCCGGTTTGGCACCAAGCTTCCCTATTTCAGTCAAGAGATCAAGGGTATACTTCCTTTGCGAGAGAAAGAGCCCCTCCGGAGAGCGGCAAATTTCAATGCCTAAGAAGTATTTTAATATCAAAACTAGATTGAAGAGAGCGTTTGGTGTCCTGAATACCATCCTTGTCGTCACCGGTCACAATAATATCATCAACATATATAAGGACCACGACAAGACAACGCGCAGTTTTGAGTGTGAAAAGGGTGTGATCAGCCTCCGAACGCTTGAAGCCACTAGTTTTGAGGACAGAGGTGAGTTTGTGGTACCAAGCCCGTGGAGACTGCTTGACCGCCTTCTTCCCTTTAGGTAGGTCGGCTTCATCCCATGTGTGGTTGCGGATCATAGTGTCGGTTTCGTCTTTGACCGCATCTAACCAGACCTTGTGGTCCTTGGCCTCATCATAGGTTTGGGGAACCCAATTGGCATCAAGGTGATCGATGAAAGCTTGGTGAGCCGGTGGTAACAGCGCAAGCGAACAAGTGGCCTGGATAGGATGAGCGACGGCTTGGTTGTTGTAGTAGACCCTCTTGTCTTTCTAGGTAGAGGGGTGAGATTTAACCCGTTCACTTCTGCGTAAGACAGGTTGAGTAGGTCTCGCTGCATCACTAGACACAGTCAGTTCTTCACTTTGCCCGGCCTCGTCAAAGTAAACCTCGGTAGACATTGTAGGTGGCGCCGTAGTGGCGTCGGGAGTGCCGGGTACGGTCGGCGTTGTAGGTGGCACCGTAGGTGGGCCAGGTTCAAGAAGAGTGTTTTCTAGCTCTGGAGATCCTTGGTCATCAGTCGCGGCCGGCCCCCCCCCCGGACTGGCTGTCGTCCGCCGTTAGGTCTGGCTCATGTCGTGTACGGTCTGGTGTAAGGGCCGGATTACCTAAGTGGTCTAGAAGGAACTTCAAGCTAGAGGCTCGATCACTTGGTGAATGAGAGAGGTCTTTAAGGCTGTTCCAATACTTTTTGTCGAAGTAGCCAGCACTCTTTATGAACTGCACATCCCGAGAAACATATAGGCGACTAGTGGTCGGATCATAGCACTTGTACCCCTTTTGAGTTGGAGAGTAATCGATGAACATGCACCGTGTGCTCTTAGCGTCGAGTTTACTCCTTTGCTCTCCATGGACTAGTACAAAACATACACAGCCAAAGACACGTAAGTGGTCCAAGGAAGGTTTAAATTTGTTGAGTACCTCAAATGGGGACATGTCGTGAAGAACTTTGGTTGGGGTACGATTGATTAAGTAACAAGCGGTCATCACGGCATCACCCCAAAACCTTTTAGTGACATTGGAGTGAAACATCATTGATCTTGCCACCTCCATAAGGTGTCGGTTCTTCCTCTCGGCCACCCCATTTTGTTGGGGAGTATATGGACACCTAGTTTGTTGTAGGATGTCATGCTTGGCTAGGTGTTCTTTGAACTTGTAACTTGTATATTCCCCACCATTGTCTGATCTAAGTACCTTGATTTTAGCATTGAAATGATTAGTAACATAATTTTGAAAATTAATGAAAGCATCAAACACCCTATCCTTTGATGGTAACAAGGTAATCCATGTATACTTAGATTTTTCATCAATGAAAGTCACAAAAGTACTTGTTATTATCTCTAGAAAGACATGGTGAAGTCCACACATCTGAATGTACTAAATCAAAACAATGCTCATAAATGGTGGTAGACTTAGGGAAAATAGACTTGCAATGTTTACCTAACTTGAGTTATCAAAAGAAACATTTGGTAACATTAAAGCAAGGGCAAGAGAGTGAGGATGGCCTAATCTAGCATGCCACATACTATCCGAATTGACAACAAAACAAGACTTAAGCGAGGTAGGTAAATTTGGTGAGTTTTTCTCTAGGACATAGAGGTCTCCTTTCCCATCTCCTTCTCCAAGAACTTTTCCAGTCTTAATATCCTGAAAATGAACACTATTAGGACCAAAGATGGTGTAGCAGTTCAAATCATTAGTAGTTCTCTTAACCAATACAAGATTTGATGTAAATGTAGGCATAAAGAAAGCTTTTGAGGTTTTGTCAAATAGTTTCAAGTCCCCTACTCCTTTTACTGGTATTCGGTCTCCATTTGCAATAATAACACTACCTAAGGCCGGTTTTATGTTATCTAGTAAACTCGGGTTACTAATCATATGGTGAGAAGCACCCGAGTCAATAACAAGTGAGTTACTCGGATTAGAGGTAAAGAATGAGATACCAAAATCCTTGAGTGAGGCAATGGAGCGAATGAGCGCCTCAAGGTCTGATTTCCTCACCACATCTCCATAGGCTGCTGTCATGGCCGCCTCGTCTCCCTGTCTTGATGAACCGGTTCCCTTGTCAATAGTTGCTTCCTTCGAGAGGTTAGCCTTGAACTTGGCCGGTTTGAGATGGGGATGAAGGATCCAGCACTTGTCTTTCATATGACCCCGCTTCTTGCAATGGTCACATATCCACACCTTCCTATCCTCTTGCCTATACACTCCTTTGTTAGCCGTAGCAAGCTCCCCCTTACCGCTAAACAAGTCAAGCGATCCTTGTTCTTTCTGAATTTGAGAACAAATGTCTTCAAAGGAGGGTAGTTTGTCAGCCCTTAGGATGTGCTTCAAGAGGTCATTGAAGGATGGGTTTAAGGTGAGGAGAAGACCAAAGACCTTGTCTTGCTCCTTCCTTTCGCTTAGCACTGCCGGGTCGAGTGTACTAGGCCGCAACATGTCAAGTTCGGACCATAGTGCTCGAAACTTACCAAGATGTTTGGTAAACTCCAAATCTTCTTGGTTGAGCTCATTAATAGCCTTCTTGACCTCAAAAACTCGAGTCAAATTAGAGATATTACCATACACGTTCTTGAGTGTCTCCCACAACTCTCTAGCCGTCTCACAATATGAGTACGCCTCAAGAATTGGGGCATCAAGTGAGTTTTGGAGGACTGAAAGCACTATTTGGTCTTCTTGAAACCATTTTTCCTTCCTTTCAGCGTCCCGTTCTTCCACCTCGGAAGTAACCTTGTCATCTTCTTTAGAGATCTCCTTTGGTGCATAGTCTTTCTCAACATGGCTCTAAAGTCCTCGACCTCCAAGAGCAGTTCTTGTGGTTCTTGTCCACAGCAAATAGTTTTTTCCTTTGAGAACAACTGGTGTAGTGATTGGTTTAGAGTTATCCATTGCCGAGTGCTATGGACCGCCGGGTAAACCTTTTGTCCAGCGGATAAACGCGAGATAGAGGGGATAGACGGCAAGCGAACGATACGAATATGAGTAGAGAATAGAGAAAAGGAGTTGGTTTGTCAAGAACAAAAACCATGCTCTGATACCATGTTAGAATTAGCGGAAGAGAATGATAGTATTAGAGAGAGAGTTTGGTAAGAAAAAAAGAGAATATTGAAGAGATTGCATTCGAGTAGAATAGTCTTCTTACAACATGTCTACAACCTTAAATAGGGAGCTAAATTAGGGCAACCTCTTTACAAGAATAGAAACAAACGATGGAGACATATAGAGAGAGAAGGGAGTGTTCCCAAGAGTGATAGTGACACCTCCATAGTCAACTCAGGCGCACATGTGACCCTTCCTCCCTCTTCTCTCCCAACGGCTACATAGGAAGGATCTAGACCTCTGAATAGGCTGTTGATGGACCGAACTCCTTCTATCTTCTTATGTATCACATTACATTTGGCCTTATTTTGGAGTTGTACGGACGTTCGTACGGTACGGACACGCCCTTAGCCTTAACATGATCGGCCATGGTCAATACTATGGAGCGGTGGCTTTGCTCAGAAAGGATGGGACTGAGTTTACTGTAAACGGGCAGAGAGTGAAGAAATACATGGCAAATGAGAGCATAGAGGCGGGGTCATCTTTGTACCTCACCGACCCCGCCCCATTCTGATGAGCATTGAAAGTCAAGCTCAGCGTCTATAAAAAAGCTAACTTGGGAAGAAATCCCAACGACAGAATTGTAAATATAGCTTACATTTTAAGGTCTTTCCTTTCCTCAGTGTTTCCGTCCTACCTGATGACCTACGCGATGCCTTACCCGATCAACCCCTTGGATGCTGGTCCGAGCAAGTTGTCCGTGCACATAACCGAGCTCTCTGATGAGCAAATCCCGGCGCCTGCTGAAGCCGGTGATGATCCTGGATACACTTTGGCGAGCATGGAGGCTGCCACAACCTCCTTCTTCACCAACACATGAGGTACCACTTTCATCCAAACCATTGTTTATACCATTTCATTTTATTTTGTCTCATTTTGTGTGATTCTCAGACTTCTTTTTCAGACTTTTCTTTACACAAGGGACTGGGTAATTAAGTTTGGGGGAGGGCCTGAGAACGTATTTAACATTGTGTTTTATTTTCTTATTTTCTTATTTCAAATTTTTGCATAATAGTTTTATTCATTTGATTCTGCATCCATTTGCTTAAAAAAAAAACCCCCAAAAATTTTTAAAATTTTAAAAAATATAACAAAAAAAAAAGAGTGTTCAGGTAGTTGTATTTACATATTAGGATTGAGTCTAGATTGCTTCATATAGAATTGTTGCATATGCATTTTAGGGGACAATGATTAAAACCATCTTGTTTAAAGTCCAAACTTAGGATTTATGCTATAGCCCTTAATCACAGTTCATTGTTGCTAGATCAATCTTTGGAAAAAAATGAAAAATCTTTGTTTAAAACGTTGTGTCTTTTGAAAGCTTCATCCACTTGTGTGAAACTTAACCTGAACTTAAATTATCTTGCTTATGGAATTTGAATGCTTGCTCATGGTAACTCTAAACTCGGGTTAACACTCCATTTTTGCCAATCTTTTCGTTTAACCCGAATTGTTTTCCTTACCCTTGAACCCAAACCTTTCTTTCAAGCCTTGTTGTGAATTGTTGAGTGAGGCCTTTTCATTGTGCTATAGGTTGTGAAATCTTGAGAGTATTGAGAACGACAAAGAACTAGCTCTTGTCTTAGCTAAGTTTAGAATCAATTGGACTAGCTAATAGAATTATTTTTTGAAAGACAGGTGGTTAGCATGTTTATGTGGGGTTGGGTTGAGGAATAAAAGAAAAACTAAAGAAGAAAGTCCCTAAGGTTCATTTTAATTAGCTCTAAGTCTCTAAGTAAAAAAAAGAGAGAAAAGTCTTGCTATAGCCTCCTAGAAAAAAAAAACAAAAAAAAAAAAAAAAAAAAAAAACAAAAAAAATAGAAGTATAGCAAAGAAACAAGAAATTTGTTGTAAGAGAGAGCTAGTTGTTCAAAGTTAAAACCTTAGGGATTGTAAAAAAAAAAAGGAGTTAAAATCAAGGTTGTAGGCAGTTTTATTCTAAGGTGTTGGATATAAAGAAAGTGAATGAGAAAAGGATAGATTATGAAGAGCTAAGCTTTGTATGCCCAAATTGTTCTTAGTCTTAGATAGTTTTCACAACTGTCTGGCATTCCTTCTTTTTGAGAGTAAGCCACCCAAAGATATTGTTTGAAACCTACCTACCAAAGAGGCCTTACCCTTGAAACCAATTGAGCTTGATTCACTTTCCATTTGCAAGAATTCGCCAAACACTTTAATGAATGTGAAAGAGATGTTCTTTGGAATTGCAAGTCTTTACTAATAGTTGGAGGATGAACTAGATCGATGCATGGTGATAAGCATAGAAAAATATATGTAAGTATGTTGATTGATCTTAGCACCGTTAAACTATCTTGAAGGACTATAGCTTGAGTCCCCATTTTTAAACCTCATCCTCCTACTTCCTTGCTAGAGGACTAGCAAGATGTAAGTTTGGGGATGTGATAACTCTCAAATTTACATGTTTTAGACACCCTTTTTGTCCATATTTTGCATTATATATACTCTAACCTTAGATTTTTAGGTCATTAACTGTAGGAATTTGCATTTAGGCCATTTAGGGTGCTGCATTGTTGCATTTGTGCATTTTGGATGAAAACAAGTGCTTTAGAGCCTAAAATGGGGGAAAAAGAGGTCAAACCCGAGCATGTACCCGAAGGAACGATTGTGCAAGAAGAACAGTATGAACCTCAACCCGAGCAAAGAGGATCTAAGAGCAGGAAGAACAACCCGAATACCTACCCGAGGAACTACCCGACTTGATCCTCGTGCACCGCCTCGAGCAGACCCTCGGGCAGGACTGAGCAGCTAGGTTAAAAGGGTTTCCATATATAACCCCCCCCCCCCTCTTCTTCCTCTTGCCCTAGCACGCTGCAGACACTCAGAACAGAGAGCGAGAGCTTCTGAGAGAGAGATTGAGCGACTCAAACACTTTTTCCACTTAGTTAGATTCGATTTTGTTTCTTTTGTTGTTCTTTGTAGTTTTCGATTCCATACTCTACTACTTTTATCTTATTTTCAATACAATGCAATTTTCATTCATTTGTGTTTCTATGCTTTCTACCATGAGATCTGAGTAGTGAAATAAAGTTTCTAGGGATGGGATAGACAAATATGTGTTCTTGATCGGTTAGGATATCTTAACTTGAATGTTTATTTTGTACAAATTCCCTTCTAGATTGATGTTCTTAATGCTATTTTCAGACCGAGAGGTTGAGACTAGATCTAGGGTGTTTTGCCATCGAGAGATGTTGTTGAAATGATTGAATCAATCAATGCTAGATATTTACTCACTTAGCCTAAGAGATTAGATGTGTAAGGAGTTTATTGACAATAATGAATCGGTTTGTAATGCTTGCTTGGTCATGTTTCTCCAACGAGAGTTGGGTAGGGGAGTGACCAAGGTTGATTGTTTCTATCACGAGAATGTTTTAGCAAGATATAAGAGATTCATTGTCTAGGGAATATTTGTTTGAGGCATGTAGGACATCCCAAATTGGTCATGAACACTTATGAGTCAATTACCCCATCCTTAGGAGCTTTCTTATCTTGATTGTTTAGTTTTATTTTATAACTCGATCCCTTACGCGAACTGGTACTCGATCACCAGCTTCGTGTATACCTTCGAGCTGTTCATCTTTGTGTTCTTGATTACTTATATTATCCGATTATCCATTCGATCCGGTACTCGAATGCTTGCATCAAGTGCTTAGGTCGTGTGGTTCTTGTTTTATTATCTTTTTGTTTCTTTTAGGTTGCTAGATAAAATCCCCACTATTGCTTGGCTTGACTTGCTCGGTTCTGATCATATCTTATCTGTTAGCATCACAACCATTTGGATTGATAACCCTTTGTACTACAACTGCATAGGGAATTGATACCCTGTGTGAAAATCTTGTTATCACGGCGGCTCTCGAATGTCTATGCGAAAACTCTAGAGAATTTAAGGGTTTTATCCTATATATAGGGTCGACCAAACCGCCTTGAGTCTCCTCAAAACAAAAGGCCCTATCGCCCCCTAAGTTCCCTTATTTTTCGCTACAATCCTTATCCAATCAACTTTGCCTTTTCCGCGAGTTTCCATTTCTCTCGGGTTTTTATCCCCATGAGTCGGCTTAAAACTCCGCAGAGATTCCGAGTTCCCGGGCCATCCATCGGCCAATAGTCAAGTCGATCCAGCCTTGTCCATCGGCTCGTTCCATCGTTCACCGATGCAACCTTATCCGACAGTACCCACTTCACTGTCACTCTCACTTTCACTATCGCTATCACTATCACTCTCACTCAGACTCTCACTTAGACAAAATACCGAAACATCCCATGTTATCCAAAAACTTGTATGTCAGCATCATCTACATGAAGTTGAGGATTCCGTTTCTTCAATTCAAACATATGTTCACTAGTTCAGTAGTCTCGAACTCCTTATTTCCATTCAGACCCCCTTAGTCTATCAAACTCATGGCCAAAGTCTGCATGTACCATGGTCCGTACGGTGCGTCATCTCCACACCGTCCTGATATCTTCCCGATACTCGTCTGGATATCGTCCCGATATCGTCTCGCTACCGTCCCTGAGTACTGTATCGCTACCGTCTTTAAGTATTGTATCGCTACCGTTTCTCATACAGTACCACTTTCGTCTCTGAGTATGTATCGTTATCATCCCTGAGTACCGTATTGCTACCGTCTCTGATATCGTATTGTTACCGTCCCTGAGTATTGTATCGCTACCATCTCTGATACCGTATTGTTACATTATCGACCCTGATATAATACCGCTATCGACCCTGGTACCGTACCTCTATTGACCCTGGTACCGTACCTCTATCGACCCTGGTACCAAACCGCTATCAACCCTGGTACCGTACCGACGGTCCTTCGGGAGCGGGTCGTTACAATTATCCCCCACTTAGGATTGATTCGTTCTCGAAAGCTTGCTCTCTTTTCGGAAAAGTTCCCTCTTATCGAACCACTTTTTGAAGTTCACCTTCATGACTTCTTCAGGTTCCCAGGTTGTTTCCTCCACTCCTTCTCAATCCCAAACAACCTGAATCAGTTTAACTTTCTTCTTCTTATGCGGACCCCTCATCATAGTGCCAACTATCCGGACCGGTCGTCCAATGATAGTCATATTCGCTTGTAGATCAGGTGGAGGTTCGGGATCACATTCTCCGGATTCGTTATGCATTTTCTTAACATCGAAACGTGAAACACTAGATGGAAGGCTGACATGGCCGGCGGCTATTCCAGCTTATACGCCATTGTCCCGATCCTTTCCAGGATTCGGTACGGGCCCATGTACCGTGGAGTCAACTTAGTGTTCAGCGCCACCCGATCTTTACCCTTGTACGTCACAGTTTTAAGGTACACCATGTACTCAACTTGGAATTCCAATTCCCTATGCTGCTTATCTGCATAACTCTTTTGTTTGTGAAAGGCTTCTTTCATCTTTATCTTCAAGACCTTAATCTTTTTCGTCGTCTCGTCCACAAAATCTCAACCATACACACTCCACTCCCCCACTTGTGTCTAACATAAGGGTTTACGGCAGGGTCTACCATACAAAGCCTCGTACGGTGACATGCCCATACTTGCATGGAAGCTGTTATTGTAGGCGAACTCAGCTAACGGCAAGTATCTCATCCAGTTATCACCTTAATCCAATACACTAGCTCGCAAGATTATCCATCCGTTTGCGGGTGATTGGCCGTGCTCATATGCAACAGCGTCCCAAAACGCTTTTGTAATGCTTTCCACAGACCCAACGTATCCCATGCAGTCGTAAGATTTCCTGTACGTATATCTCAGCCAGCTTCTCCGCCCCGTCCTTCTTATTTACGGCTAAGAAGTGTGCTGACTTGGTTAGACGATCCATGATTACCCATATGGCGTCTTTCTTGTCACAGGTCGGAAAACTTGTGAAGAAATCCATGGTTATGTCCTATTTCCATTCGGGCATCGGCAGACTTTGCAATAGTTCACCCGGTACCTGGTTCTCGGCCTTGACCCGTTGACACGTCGGACAAGCCGCGACCCAGTTGGCTACATCTATCTTCATGCCCGACCAATGGTAATATCTTTTCAAATCCTGATACATCTTTGTCGATCTGGGATGGATAGACAGTTTGGACTGGTGCGCTTCCTTAAGGATTTCGGTTCCCAAACCCTTGTCCATAGGGATGCACACACGGCCCTTTATCAAGATAGTACCGTTTTTCAAAGTTTCATACTCGGTCCTTTCCAGTTTGGACTGTCGTATTAGCTCATCTTCTTTCTCTTGTGCGAACCGCACCCTAGTTAATAAATCTGCTTGGTCCGCGGCCCCAAGGCCTAGTGGTTCCAACTGATCCGTCAACGCATTTAACCGCAAGGTTCCGATCATCCCTACCAAACTTTCCATGTCCTTCTCAACACTTGTGGCTAGCCTTTTTCCGACTTAAGGTGTTTGCTACTAAATTTGCTTTACCCGGATGGTAATTGATCTCAAGGTCGTAGTCCGCGACTAGCTCCATCCATTTCCGCTGTCGTAGGTTCAATTCCGGTTGCGTAAAGATATACTTTAAACTCTTGTGGTACGTGTATATATGCACTTTCCCACCGTACAAGTACGATCTCCAAATTTTTAGCGCAAACACCACAGCTGCCATTTCCAAGTCGTGGGTTGGGTAGTTTGCTTCATGCTTCCTTAATTGTCAAGAGGCATAAGCAATCAATCTACAATTCTGCATCAGTACGCATCCTAGTCCCCGACTAGACCCGTCAGTGTACACCACATACGGTTCATCCGGTTCCGGTAACGCTAGAACTGGAGTACTCGTAAGCATGTCCTTTAGCTTCGAGAAACTCTGCTCGCACTCGGCCGACCATACGTACGGTTTGTCTTTCCCCGTCAGTCTGGTCAGCGGTTGAGCCATGTTTGCGAATCCTTTCACGAATCATTGGTAGTACCCGGCCAGCCCTAGGAAACTTCTTATTTCTAAGGCGTTTCTCGGTCTTGGCCATTTTGCTATGGACCGAATCTTTTCTTGGTCGACTGAAACTCCTTTGTCCGATACCATATGGCCTAAGAATCCAATCTCTCTTTTCCAAAAGTTGCACTTGCTAACACCTCTGCTCCTTCAATCGTCCCAACACCTTTCTCAAATGTGTACCAGGCTCCTCCTTACTCTTCGAGTAAACCAAGATGTTGTCTATAAAGACAATCACGAATTCATCCAGATACTCACGGAACACATTGTTCATGAGCTTCATGAAAGCTGCAGGGGCGTTAGTTAACCCGAAAGGCATGACCACAAATTCGTAGTGGTCGTACCTTGTCCGAAAGGGCGTCTTTCGAATGTCTGATTCCTCAATAGGAATCTGGTGATAGCCTGAAGCCAAATCAATCTTTGATAAGTATGTCGCTCCCCGGAGTTGGTCCAACAACTCATCGATCCTTGGCAATGGGTACCTATTTTTCACCGTTACCTTATTCAATCCTTGGTAGTCGATGCAAAGTCAAAAGGTTCCATCCTTCTTCTTCACAAAGAGAAACGTCGCACCCCATGGAGAACTGCTGGGTCCCACAAATCCCTTCTCCATCAACTCACTCAACTGTTTCTTTAGTTCAGCCATCTCTGCTGGTGCTATTCGGTATGGGGCCTTAGATATCAAGGCAGTACCTGGTTCCAATTCGATGGTGAACGGATCTGATCGTGCCGGTGGTAATCTGGTCAGTGGTCCCAATACACACTCAAACTCTTGTACCACCAATATGTCTTGTAGTACCACATCCGTGCCTACTTCCTCTATTGTGAAGGTTTATTTATCAAATCCCTTTGGTTCAAAAATCTCAGATAACGTGGAAGTGAATATAGAACCAAGTTCAGGTTTATTAATCAAATCCCATTGGTTCATACCCGATTTTCTTCGGATCTTAGACGAGAAACACAACCAACAAAAGAGACAAATTTGCAAAACAAAATGGTTTCAACAGAGACCATAGAATATAACAAAGAGACGACATGCCACACGTTTACTTTTCACACCCGACGTTTCCTTGGTAACCTGCAACCATTATGAGCTTTCCTAGTGGTGTCCTCGATGTACACTATCGGATTCATATCAGACCTAGAGTTGGTGAATCCATCTCTAAACGCAATAATGGCTTTCTTCTTCTTCCCAAAATGCGTAAATCCATTGACCTTAACCACCACATTCTTCAGTCCCATAGCCTTAGCTCTTCTCCCAATGTTTTCAGCAGTCGCATCAGCTGTGTAATTCGTCATCTTCCTTCCACCTTTAAGATCAGGCAAACTACCAGACGTTGCTTTCAGTTTGATGTTTCCTTTGGAATCTGTTACCGTAACAAAAGTGTTGTTCCGCAGCATCTTGATGTGTATGATGTCAGCATTCGTTTCAAGGTTTGGGCGATGGAAATGAGAGAATAGCACTGAGGTTCTCCGTCCTTCATCTTCTGTTATTACTTCTCTGATAAATTCCATGTCACTTGACTTCTCTTCGCCTGGAGAATTCTCCTTGAGAAGCGAAGATTGAATGAAATTCTCGTAGCTAGGAGCTGAGAATCTGCTTCCTCCCGTGTTTGACAAACCTGGATTCGTCTGACTGAACTGATCTGGTAAGGTGTTTGGTAACCTTGTTCTCAGTGGATTTTTGAAAGTAGGAGGAGCATTAGGAGCAGAGAAACCGTTTCCTCCCCTGTTTAACATGCCAGCTTTCAAATCACCGAAAGTTCTCATAGGCGAAGGGTTAGGATCCGAAGGGGAACCAAATCTTCCCGTGTTTGGTACGCCTGAGTTGTTATTTTCAGAGTCTCCCGGAACTGGCCCTTGCTCTCTGAATCTTCCCCCTGTGCAAAGAATTCATGGGAGACAAATCAAATCAATCCAGATACAATTTAATCCCCCCCCCCCCCCCCTGCATAATTCCATGGTTTTTTCAATACAAAGTTCCATAAATCTCGCTACATCCATCCAAAATTTCAAACTATGGCCTAATTTCTCAATTCAGCAAATTGTTCAAGAGCCATAAGAAGCTGATCATTAGGTCAACACCGAGACAAGCATAATACTGTACATCGATTCAATCTTAGGAACTGGTATAATCCAAAAAGCGAATCGAACGAACCCCCAAATCACGAAAATGATGGCGAATCACACTTACTAACAGTGGTAAAAACAACCTATAACGCCGAATCCAAAACTACGAATTCCTAATTTCTTGATCTAATCATCGATTTGAGCCATAACTCAAAAGTGAAGGCAAAATGGCGTCCTCCAAATCATCGTAAGGTTTAGGGGTAATAACGAACCAGAGAAGCCATCAGATTGAGACGAAAATCGCCGGACCGAATTGATTCCTCCAACATAGCCGCGAATCAACGAAGGAAGTGAAGAACCTCGAAGATGACGAGATACACCATTCATTTTTCTTCTCTCGTACTCGCAAATTTTGGGGGTTTAGGGTTTTTTTACTCTGTAGTTTAGTTTCTTCTTCGTCTCGATCACATGAAACGTTAGATCTACAAATGAAATTGGTATTACTTACTCGGCCTTTTCATTTCAAATGGGCCTCTCCAATCATAGGCTCATTAGTTCCCTCCATTTCATTTTAAACGATATTTTAAAAGGAAAAAAAATTGTCTTTTGAATGTTTTTAATTTTTTATGCAAAAATTAAATGTATCTTTTAATCATTCATATTTACATTATGTTTTCTTATTGGATGAATTCATTTATTTGTGAGAAATTCTCAAAAATAGCACCAAAATAAGTTTTTTTCTAAAATTAGCAAAACATCTATAAAATTTTAAAAATAGCACCAATTAATGTTTTAAAATTAAATCTTTAATTCAAAATACTAACCCTACCCCTCAAAAAGTATACCCTAAATGTGAAATTGAGAACCCAAACGTGAAGAAAAAAATTATAAAAATTAATTTTAAATATTTTAATGTGTTAAATAGTAATATTTTTGGAAATTTATGGAATGTGTGATATATTTATCCATAAAACTTGTTTTAGTGATATTTTAGGGTATTTCTCTTGATTTAACGGTGTTTTTATGTAAACAAAAAAAATTTATATGTAGAAACCTTAAATATCACTTAAAAAAATGAAACGGAGGAGTATTAGTTACAAGTTTCGAAAATGATTCAGTATGGGTTTAATTCGAAAACAAAACAAAAAATGAATGATACAACAATTACGTACACATCTTCTTGTGTTTGTGATCTTAAACAGAGAATAAAGTAATTTGAACAAAAAGGTACAAAACAAACCACAAATAGATACAATTTGTATGGCAATCGAATCCTTTTTTTTTTTTTTTGGCCAGCGCAATGTGGTTCCATGCTTTGTGTTTTCCTTGCAAGTAGCCAAATACTCCTAACGTAGCAAAGATTCTTCAAAATCCGATTAACCAAAAAGTAACCAAAACTTCCGATTAACCAAAAGTACAGTAAAAACACAAAAACATGGCCAAAAGACTCAAAACCAAACTAAATCAAGAAATAATGTTTCGTACTTTTGTGGTAGTTTCGGCCTCTCGGGTGTTTTTGGATATCACTAGGTTTTCAGGTTTTACCCGAACCGAACCAAGAATCGGTCTGTAGTACTCTAAATCTTATGAATACAACCAAAGTTTTAAATTTTTGAGATAAAGATTTCAAAAATTAAAATTTTAGGTTTAGATATATTCAATTGGGTCTGGCTGATTCTTGTGATCTTTTGTTCAGACATTTGTATTGTGTCAAAACAGGAAAAACCGGATCACGATTAACCAAGTTCAGGTTTAGTTATCAAATCCCTTCCGTTCAAAAATCTCCAAATAACGTGGAAGAGGATATAGAACAAAAAGCCATTTCATCCAACCTACTTGAAACCCCCAAAAGGGTTCTAAAGCAGAGGAGACCCAAACCACAAAACCGCCGTTTATTGGAACATTATGCTCATCTCAGCAGTGATTAGTGCCTCAGGGATACACCAAATGAAAGGGAAGATGATAAACCCTAAAAGAGCTAACAGTGGTCCTGCTGCGTTCAACTACGTCCTTCAGCACCAAAAGGACCTCCTGAGACTTCGTAGAATATGAGGAAAACTAGTGGTAGCAATGAAACTTTTTGAATCGAATTGGTTGCTGCTTCAGGCAGAGAAACATCAATCATCATCTTGATTCTTGAAGATCAGCCTAAGCAAAGTCATTCATGTTATAGTCCCTCATAACCCTTCCCTTCTGAATATATCAACAAACATAAACTAGAATAAAGCTTAAAACAATTTTACAAACTCTTGAATCCTTGATACGAAAGTCTAAAACTTTTACGAGAGGTTAAGCAGTACGAACCGTGAAAGAATCGAGGGTGGTCTCAAGATCTTCGTCGTCTGAAGAGTAGCAGAGATTGAGCTATGCTTTAAGAAGAAAACAAAACTCAACCATATCGTTATAGTTGGCTATGTTGCATGGAAACGGAAACGGAAACGCGGAAACGAAACGTTTCGGAAACGGGAAACGGGTTTTTTTGAAAAATAGGTAATGGAAACGTATAGGAAACATGTATATATATATATATCTATATATATAATATAGATATAATAAATCCCTAAACATAAAAATCATAATAAAAAAAAATTCTGAAACAACACAAATTCAAAACATAAATATTAAATAGTTTAATTAAAAACTGTAACATATTATTGCAGAGTTGATCATAGACTATTTGTGTTGAAATTATATTATTTATTGCAGAGTTGATCATAGACAGGTAACATATTATTTAAGAGTTGAAATTATATTATTTATTTATTAAATTTCAAAATTATAAAAAAGAGTTTCCTTCGCGTTTCCAAAACAGAAATGGGGTTTCCAACGTGTTTCCAAAACAGAAATGGAGTTTCCATCGTGTTTCCAAACTGGGATTTTTAGGAAACGTGTTTCTGAGTTTCCACGAGTTTCCGTTTCCGAAACGGGAAACGCACCTCAAAAAAAGTTTCCATGCAACATATATAGTTGGTCATATCTTGTAAAAGATTTAAGAAACTGTGGTTCTCTGTTTTGAAATTGTCCATATCACATTGACAAGTCCTAGGTGATGATTCCGATCAATTCAACTGAGACACTTGTGTTCCTGCTTTCGTGAGAAAGACTGATACTTGTTTTCTATCTTTCCAATCATTAGAGATGAAATCTTATCTAGATATCCAAGATTTGCTAAACCTTGTTTTACACAAATCAATAATGGCAAAGACCAAAAAAAAATGAAAGGGAGATACAAACACATTGCACAAGTTTATTAAAACCGTATGTAACGTAAACTAACTTTACGAGAAAGAAAAAAAAACTAACAACTTTAGAACAAGCTGTGAATGAACAGAGTACAGAGCTTTAGTCTATCGCTTACAAGCTCTGTACTTTAAAACATAGTTGTGGGAATGAACAAAGAACACTCTTTATCGTAACAGAGTTTCTTCATACTCCCGAGTTTGCTGCTGAAGGTCCGGTAAGTCAGAACTGATGGAGAATTTGACCCATCTCTTGCGATCCATATGGTTCAGAAAAGGATGCATTATGAAACCTACGAGTAGCATCACAAAGCTTACTGCAGCTACTTTTAGAGACGAGAGTGCTACAACAGCACAGATTAGTAACGTTGGAGGAACACACATGAGGATCGAACCTACGGTTCCTATAGGTATCTTGTACGGTCTTGATGCAGCAGGGTATTTCGTTCTCATCCTTACAAAAGCTATGAACTCCAAGATCATACCAACGCAGTAGAGTAAGTTCTCTGCAGCTACAATCTCTTGAAAGCTTAGCCAAGACAAGAGCACAACGCCTGACGCTGAAAACAGAATCCCTAGTAAAGGTGTCCCGTAGCGTGACCTTTTGGCAAAGAACTTAGGAAGCATACCGCGCTCAGCCATTCCAAGAAGCTGAAAAGAGTCACTACTCATCTCGGCTAGAAACATTCCCATGTTTGATGTAGCTGCAGCCGCTTGAACCCACCATCTCAACCACGCTCCACCAAGAGCTTTGGCCACATCAGAGAAATACCCATCTGTCCATTTCTCACGCTCTAGCGGGATTGCCCCGGTTCCAGTCAAAAGAGGGAAGATGTAAGAACAAGCAACTAAGATCACACCATAATACAAAGCCTTTGGAAGCGTCTTGTTCGGGTTCTCCACTTCACCAGCTAGTGTGCTGATCGAATCCCAATAGTTAAGATTCCAGAAAAGCGTCTTCAGATACAAGTTCCAGTTCACATTCCCTAAGTCCATCACAAGCCACCTCGATGGCTCTATCTGCGGAATAGAAATCAAACCCATCACAGCAAAGGGAAGGATTGAGAAAACCCCCATAAGCACAGCAACCCAACCAACTATAGTTAGTCCCCTGTAGTTGAGATACGTCAACAAGATAGTCAACACCAAGATGGCTGCAACTCTAGGCAAACCGCTACCTAAAGCAGGGATTCCAGATTTCAAGTAATCAAGAAACAGAACAGGATACAACGCGTTGTCAATAACACCACTCAGCCATTTCATCCAACCTTGCTGAAACCCCCAGAATGGTCCCAAAGCAGAAGAAACCCACACAACATAACCACCATTCTCTGGAAACATTGTACCCATCTCAGCAGTGATCAAAGCCTCAGGGATACTCCAAATGAAAGGGAAGATCACAAACCCTAGTAGAGCTAACAATGGTCCAGCTGCATTCACACTGTCTTCAACACCAAAAGGACCTCCTGAGACTTCATAGAATATGAGGAACACAAGCGGCAACATCGAAACTTTCCGAATCTTGTCAGTAGCTTTAGGTGACGACGGAACCTCATCATCGTCATCACGGCGGACACTTGAGTAAGGAACGTCATCGTTGCTGCTACTGTACTCTCTCATCTCAATAGACGCCGAGTGATCCACAGTGATGATCCTCCGCTTCTGCATAACGTCATCCAGATTTTAAACGGATTAGAACTCTCCACATCATCCCCAATTAAGTATTTTTGATATCTGCAACAACCTTTATATAGATTAACTCAAATTTGCTACAGTTCTGAATCTAGGGTTCATCATACTTGGTAAAGCAAAAAAAGGAGACTTTTTTTTTTACTTTTCTCAGATGGGTATCTTTAATATACATCAACAAAATCGAAAAAGAAACGAGAAGGAACTTAAAAGTAAAGATCTTTGAACTGGATCATTCATCAAGAAACAGAGATTGATGTCTTGATCAACGATGAATAAAGATTAAATCTTTAACGAGAAGTGAAGAAGCACGAACCGTGAGAGAATCGAGTCGAGGATCTTCTTGAGATCTCCGTCGTCTGTTGGGTTAATAAAGCTTTGGAAACGATTCAGAGATGGTTGAAGAAGAAAACAAAACAAACCCCTCTCTCTGTCGAATAAAACCCAGATTTCAAAAGAATGAAATAGAATTTTATTTATATATTTAGTTTTCGCCTCGTGTCATCGAAGTGGCTTTTTTAAAAAACAAAATGTGCAAAACAAAGAATCACAAAGATGGATCTGGAATCTGGAATCTGGAATTTAGTGTTGTTGTCATTGTTGTTGGTGTATATTAGTATTTGACTAGTCTTTAAAATCGAACTACGAATCTTAATTGGTTGCTAATTGCTAAAAATTGAGAGAGACCAAAGCTCTTCATTAATGCTTTTTATTTTATTTAGTTTGGTTTACCTTTTTAGGTTTAGACTATGGACTATGGTAAGTGGTAACCATTTTTTTTTTTGTATAAACATTACATATTTTGTAAATGAATTAGAAAAAAAAAAAGTATTTGAGGCAAAAATATTTGATAAATTGGGCAAGGACAAAACGTTATAAAATCTGTTCACGTGTTCAAAGAGCAAATACTATGTACGGATCTGTGGTAGTTATCGTGTACTCTTGAGTTGGTTTGATTTGACCTTTCGAACCATACTGATGTAGCAGATCTAGCAAATGTACCATGTCCATGGTATTACTATGGTCAGTCATTTAATTTATTACCACAGAAAACTTCAAATCTTTTATTTTAATTTCGTGTTTGGACCTTATTTTATAATCCTCTTCCAAGAGAAAGTAGTACACTCAAATAGGCTCCTTCATACAACTGAATTTTGGATATTTGTGAATGAAAAATATAATTCATTAATTTTATAGTAATTTTTTTACCAAATAACGCATATGTTATTGCAGTTTTGGCTCCAAAATTATATTTTTTTTTGCTTCTAATGATTTCTTCGTTTTTGTGGTCTAATAATTTATTTATTTTGTTGCTTCTAACAGTTTTTAAACATTCTTAATAAAATGGTATTTTACAACACCCTAGTCGTCTCTCCATTAGCTCCAAAGCCAACATCCGGAAATGAGGAAAGAATACAAATTAACAATACTAATACTATTGTGGGTGGACCTACCTTTCATAAGGATAAAAAAAAGTCAGCTTCTAAAATTTGAAGTTGTTTGATATTTATCGCTTAATATTTGAAACTAACAGTATATGAAATAACTATGAATTCTAAAGCTATTGTATTCAACATTTTTTAATGTCACATAGATGTTAATTGAAATAATATAACTCAGCTAATGTTCAGATTTCTCAAGTTCTGAGACACACCAACTCTATTTCAAAGTGTGATTCAAGTCCTAAATGTTTCTTGGTGGAGGAGAGAAACAAATCATCGCCATTACTTCCGACTTCTATTTCTTAGTTAGAGATATTGAGATCTTTCTTTCTCCAACATTACTTTCGACAGACGAATTTTATTTTCTTTTACAACTGAACCCCCATCCACCTCTGTCAATATATCTTCAACTTCTTCTATCATTGTTTCTTTTCAATTGGATGTTTTTTTTTTTTTTTTTTTTGATAACTCAGGGTAAATTCTCAGATCTATAGAAGGGCTCGAGACTAATCTCTAGGAGAGGTGCAGCCCACGGATACACATCTAATGCCCAACTCCAAACACTTTAACAAAAGAATCAAAGCTTTAACCAGGAAACTTGAATCCATAAAGAAACACATTAAAATGTGGGATAGATTTAGTAGGCAGAGAGCGGAGAGAGAAAACGCAACACCTGTGGATCTATCCCAACGGTTGTCTGGCCGCTTACTGACTTAACAGCAATCACTTTACGCATCCTCGAAAATAGCCATGCCACCAGAACGAAGCATGACCTTTTCAATTCAAGGTGCAATAACAACAACACAAACCAACTTCAAGTATCAAAAATTCAAAAAAAAAATGAGATTCTTCATGTTCGAAAATTAAATGTAAGATAGATTTAGTAGCTGAAAGCAGATGAAAAAATCCGCTTTACCTGTGGATCTATCCCGACGGTTGTCTGGCCGCTTGCTGATTTAACAGCTCTCTATTTCTGCACTTTTTTTATTCAAAGACTATGCCATAGTGATTGACATAGCCTTCGATACATAGTGCAAAATCTCATCATTCTCTTAACCCCAAACACATGAAAACTGGAACCAAAAACAACAAAAAGCATCAAACTTTACTACAGCTTTAGGATATTATCCCAGATAAAGCAAAACCTAAACACGGAAGCATCGATATAGCAAATAAATCAGAGACGCCGGCGCTGATGCGGCGCCGGAGATTGAGATAGCTCAGCTGTGGATACAAAAGCATTGAATTAGGGTTTTAAGACTAAGAATCGATTCCATTAAATAAAGAAACGAACTCTCATCAGGCTTATTGGGCTGAACCAATAAAGCCCATAGTTTTTATTCAATTGGTTCGGGTTGAGATAAACCGGGTCTTTTACACGGCGGCTATGTAATGTAATTAGGGTTTAACGATCGACGTAGGACGACGTCGATTTCATTAAATAATTCTATTGGGCCGGTTCACTTAAAAAGCCCGTATTATATTATGTTAAGTCAATTTTCAAATTAGTTATAAAATTTAAAAAAAAAAGAACAGAGTCGCTCTGTTTCCGCGGCGATGGGAACTCTGTGAAAAGATGTTTCGTTTGTCTTCATCGTCTTTACGATTACGCAAGATTTTCCCGCCGTTTTACTCTGTGTTCGTGAAGCTAAACACTCGTGTGTTTTCGTCTCATTCTGTTAAAGCCCTCGCCGCCGGTGTATCTAAAGCAATCAAAGAAGGAAACTTTAACTTGTTAGATTCTGACTACAGCCTAAATTTGCAACGAAACGAGACGAATTTGGTCCTTCTTTCGCTTGAATCGGAACCCAGTTCTGCGGTAGAGTATTTTCGATGGGCAGAGATTTCTGGGAAGGATCCTTCTTTTTATACCATTGCTCATGTTTTGATCCGGAATGGGATGTTCGATGTTGCAGATAAGGTGTTCGATGAAATGGTTGTTAACCGTGGGAAGGATTTTCACGTTCTGGGTTCGATTAAGGATAGTTCAATGGAGGTTTGTTTGAGACATGGAGATGTTTGCAGGTTTTTGATGGATTGTTGTTGTAAATATGGTATGGTTGATGAAGCTATGAAGATATTTGTGTATAGTATTCAATTGGGTGTAGTTATATCGGATGAGACTGTGTATAGGTTGCTAAATTCTTTGATTGATGGTGCTCGTGTTGACTTAATAGCTGATCATTTTGATAAGTTATGTAGAGGAATCGTGCCTTATGGTGTGAGTGCTCATGGATTTGTAATGGATGCTCTTTTCTGCAAAGGAGAGATTACAAAGGCTTTAGAGTTTCACCGGCTAGTGATGGAGAGAGGTTTTCGTGTTGATATAGTTTCTTGTAATAAGATTTTAAAGGGTCTTTCGGTTGATCAGATAGAGGTAGCTTCTAGGATGTTACGTTTGGTGGTTGAATGTGGTCCGGTACCTAATGTGGTGACTTTTTGTACGTTGATTAATGGGTTCTGCAAAAGAGGTGAAATGGATAGAGCGTCTGAGCTTTTTAAAGTTATGGAACAGAAGGGTATAGCGCCAGATTTGATTGCTTACAGTACTGTAATTGATGGATACTTCAAAGCAGGGATGTTAGGAATGGGTCATAAACATTTCTTGCAGGCCTTACATAAAGGCATGAAGTTGGACGTCGTTGTTTTCAGTTCAATAATTGATGTATATGTAAAAGTCGGGGATATAACTACAGCGTTTGATGTGTACAAGAGAATGTTGTGTCAAGGGATTTCCCCTAATGTCGTCACCTACACCATTCTCATAAAAGGCTTGTGCCCGGATGGTAGAATTGATGAGGCTTTTGGTATATATGGTCATATCTGGAAACGTGGTCTGGAGCCATCTGTTGTCACTTATAGTAGTCTCATTGATGGTCTTTGCAAGTGTGGGAACTTGAGATCCGGGTTCGCTTTGTATGAGGATATGATAAAGATGGGTTATACGCCTGATGATGTCATTTATGGTGTGCTTGTGGATGGCCTTTGTAAGCAAGGGCTTATGCTCCATGCTTTGAGATTCTCTGTAAAGACTCTACGCCAGTCTGTCCAGCCCAATGTTGTAGTTTTTAATTCCTTGATAAATGGCTGGTATAAGTTAAATCGTTTTGAAGAGGCTTTGAAGGTGTTTAGATTGATTGGGATATATGGTATAAAACCTGATGTAGCCACATTCACTACGCTTATGAGGGGGTGTGTGATGGAGGGTAGATTGGAAGAAGCATTATTTCTATTTTTCCGGATGTTCAAAATGGGTTTGGAACCTGATGCTGTAGCATTCTGTACCCTAATGGATGCATTCTGCAAGCATATGAAGCCAACCATTGGGCTTCAGCTTTTTGATCTTATGCAGAGGAATCAAATCTATGCGGATATTGCAGTATGTAATGTCGTCGTCAATTTGCTTTTCAAAAGTCACCGTGTGGAGGATGCTTCTAAGTACTTCAAAAATCTTCTCGAAGGAAAAATGGAGCCTGATATTGTGACATATAACACAATGATATGTGGCTTCTGTTCTTTGAGAAGGTTAGATGAAGCAGCGAGGATCTTCGAGATGCTAAAATGTACCCCTTTTGGACCCAACTCCGTTACTTTGACTATACTTATCCATGCGCTCTGTAAAAATAATGGTATGGATGATGCTATAAGGATATTCTCCATAATGGCGGAAAAGGGTCCTAACCCGAATGTTGTCACATACGGTTGTCTAATGGATTGGTTTTCAAAGTCCGTAGATATTGAAGGTTCTTTCAAGCTTTTTGAGGATATGCAAGAGAAAGGTATTTCTCCAAGCATAATAAGCTATAGCATCATCATCGATGGTCTTTGCAAACGAGGAAGAGTGGATGAAGCAAACAATATCTTCCATCAAGCTATAGATTCTAAGTTATTGCCTGATGTTGTTGCCTACGGAATTCTTATCCGTGGTTGCTGCAAGGTTGGAAGACTCGTTGAAGCTGCATTGTTGTATGAACATATGCTAAGAAACGGGGTCAAACCAGATGATTTGCTGCAACGAGCCCTTTCAGAATATAATCCGCCAAAATGGTTAATGAGGAAAGGTCTCTGGGTACATGACAAACCGATGCGTGATTAAAGGAGTGAGTGTGCTTCATTTCTACTATTTCCCAGGTAAAAATGGTTACAAGAAATATCATCGCTTTTTTGTTCATATCAGGATCCTTGCTTCGATATTTCAGGATTCATTGAACTCTTACAGAAACGTATCATCATCACATATGTTAAACAGCTTATGGGTTGTGTTATTTTCAGGATCCCTTATCATCAATCATCAAGATTCGTACCTCTCGTCCCTCAGCTCAAAACAATGCAGTCAGATGGGTTTTCGAGATGCATCAGTGAGTCACCGATGAGCTCTCTTTACATACATATATATCTGGTTTACAGAGGAATCAATACGATGTTGTTCAATGTAAAGTCCAAGGAGAAGAAACTAATACTTATATATGATTTGATTCCCTTTTAGCCAAACTCAAACATAAAAGTGTTTGGTCAGTAACTACTAATCTGTGTACAACAAAGTCAAATGGTGAAAATGCTAACACACCCATGTGGGAAAGTTTGAAACTTTAAGCACATCGTCATGTTACTACGACAGTTGATTGATAACGAACGACAGTACACGAACTCTTCCCCAGGTTTATTTATCACAGAACCAATAATGGTCATTGATGTGTATGTAACCAGATCTTTTTGGTCCGGTTTTTACATTACCCCTCTTGATGGAATTATGTATTTTGGGATTCATGTTGATACAGACTAATATTATAACAGTGCTTGCATTTGTAAACTAAAGAAATTGGCCCCCAAAAAAAAATAAACTAAAGACACATAACTTTTGTATTTACATTATTTACAAATGACAAAAATGATATATTTTGTTTGTATTTTGTAATTGCATACATAATAATTGTGATGTCAAAACAAACATAATAATTGTATTTATTTATGAAAATATACAACTAATACAACTAATTATACCATGTTTATGCTCACAATTTAACCAATTTAATCAGGAGTTTAAAATACGATTTTTTTTTGTATTTTGAACGCAGTTATTTGTCATTAAGGCTTTGAATGATTGGCAGGTACACTATACTAAACAATGCGTTCTAACATTTTGATATGTTAAACTCCATACTAGAGTATACAACACTTTTAAAACATACCAAAAACTGCAAATGGATAGTAATATTTTGGTATGCAGTTATTGTTCACTGCATATTAATGTGTGTTTTATTGGTCCGAAAATGAAGCAGAGCTGATATAGAGTACATTAGACAATTATGTGAATTATAGTAAAAAAAATAGCAAACTGATTCGACTGTAGTCGGTTCCAGCGTATACCAACCAACCATTCAAGGCCTAAGCCACCAGTTATAATCATCCATAATCATATGTCATTGTAGATGCTTACTTGAGTGTAAATATGTCCGCATCAAACTTTTTTGCTTATCTTTTTTATAACAGGACCCATGTATATGTCTCCGTCGTTATTATTATGATATCTACGTTAGTACGTTTGGACTAATTTCCAATGATTCAACAAAGTCACATACGTTCCACTAAAACTTATATACTGTAGTACTTGTGATTATTTTCAAAGTATTATTATTACTGCAAATTGGAAAATACTTTGAACTATTTCAAGAAGTGAATATGAACCTGTGACTCGAGGTCAAGATCGAGAGAGAGAGAGAGAGCACAGTTTTTGTTATTAAGAATTCCAAAGCAAAGAATAAAGGCAGATGCATTCTTCTGTCGGTGCTCTTTTATTCCTCAGCCGACATATTTAATATTTTAATTTTATTAACCAAATGAATCTTTTTTGTTTTGGTTTGAAAGCCTCGGAAAATAAACAAGAGCATCACTACTGATTGACGCTGAATGAAGAAGAAGATTACAAAATTGCATCGTTCATGAAAATGCGTATCCGTGTCGTCAAAGAGTCTCAAGCTTTGTGTTGGGTTACGTGTTAACTTACAAATGGTTGCTCTCTCTGAATTATAATATCACATGCACCGATGCACGTATTATTTTTCTTTTTCGCTTTAGAGTTATATTAGATCTCTCGACCTTTTTTTTCCAGCACTAAAATTATTAAAATAGCTTGTTTCATAATAATACAATACTACTACTTTAGGAGAAAGAAAAATAAAGAAGAAAAATCCTGGAAGCTAGATTGATTTTTTATTTTATTTTTACCAATAAAACTAGATTGATTTGATATACCGACCTAAACTACAAAAATTATGGTAACTAAAAATACTTACTTCACTTGATTTGTATACTATTATTAAATTTATAAGTACAAACCTATCAATATCACTTGTGACTTGTCTAATTTACTCAATGTAGTTTAGTGATTAATCTTTAGAGATAAATGAAAGAAAAAATATATATAGATGAGAAAGAAATAGTTTTAAAAAAAGAGGGACAAATACATATGGTCCCCTTAACTCTCCCACTGGTGGAGGTTCCAAACATCAATGATGACGAGATGGGTTACTTCACAGAAGTCTCACTAAAGACTTAATCATTCATTATGATTGAAATTGCTATATTAGAACCTCTACATACATATAATACAAACTTGATAGATGTTTCGGTAATAAGAAATGGTTTAAGACTTTCCTAGAAGCCAATCAGAAATTTTTGGAGAAGAAAGGATCAGACCATAGGTTAATATTATTAAACTTTTTCAACTCTTAAGACTTTTACAGAGGATCCTTTCGTTTTGACAAGAGGATGTTACATCAACCGTTGGTTCTGGAGTCAGTACAGCAAGCTTGGTCTGCTTCTTCCTCAGTTTTTGGTCAATCGATGTCAGAACGTCTAAGAAGATGTAGGAAAGCTTTGAGTAACTGGAAAAAGGGTAACAATACGAATGCTAAAGAAAAAATCAACCTGATCCAAGGGAATATTGAGGTGGAACATGCTGCCAGATTTCCATCAATTTCTCGTATGGCCTCCCTGTAGAAAGAATTGGTGTTAGCTCACAGAGAAGAAGAGAACTTATGGAAACAAAAGTCTAGAAGAAAGTGGCATAACTCAGGTGACAAGAACACTAAATACTTTCATGCATCGGTCAAAGCTGACAGAAACAGGAATGAAGTGGATAAACTCATGGATTCTAATGGGATAGTGCATTCGGCGGAAGCTTCAAAAGGAGATATTGCGGCCTCTTATTTTCAAAAGCTTTTCACTTCCTCGTATCCGGACAACCCTACAGAGTTTTTCGAGGATTTCATCCCCAGAGTTACCCCAGAAATGAATGAGACCCTATCATCAAAAGTAACAAAAGAAGAGATTAGACTAGCGGTATTTGCGGTAAAAGCATCCAATGCACCAGGGGCCGATGGCATGACAGCTCTCTTTTTTCAACAATACTGGGAAATAGTTTGTCCACAGTTAACATTAGAGGTTCTCAGCTTTTTTGAAGAAGGAAATTTCCAGAAAGAGTGGAATTTCACCCACATTTGTCTAATTCCAAAAAAACTGAATTCAGTTCTCATGTCAGACTTGAGGCCCATAAGTCTTTGCTCCGTGATGTACAAGACTATCTCCAAGATTCTACTGTCAAGACTGAAACCTCTGCTCTCAACCTTGGTCTCACCTAATCAGTCAGCTTTTGTGGAGGATAGACTGATATTAGATAATATTCTGATTGCACACGAAGTGGTCCATGCCCTGCGAACGCATAAATCAATATCAAAGGAGTACATGGCAATCAAAACAGACATGTCCAAAGCTTTTGACAGAGTCGAATGGAGCTATCTTCAGTTCCTACTGCTCGCTCTCGGTTTTAACACAGAATGGGTTGGGTTGATCATGAAATGCGTCACCACAGTCACTTACTCGGTCCTAATAAACGGACAACCACATGGTCTGGTTATTCCTCAACGTGGCCTGAGACAAGGAGACCCCCTCTCCCCTTTTCTATTTGTCCTTTGCGAAGGCCTCACACATCTCTTGAACCAAGCAGAAATCAAAGGTCATCTAAATGGTATGAGTTTCTCGGATGAGGGTCCTGCAATCCATCATTTGCTTTTTGCAGATGATACTCTCTTTGTTTGCAAAGCGATTGCTGATCAATGTGGAGTAATAAAAGACATATTGAAGATATATGGAGAAGCCACAAGACAAGTCATCAACCTGGACAAATCTTCTATCACTTTTGGAAACAAGGTGGAAGAAGGTGTCAAGAATTCAGTCAAAGCATCCTTTGGTATCACAAAAGAAGGTGGTGCGGGTACGTATCTTGGTCTCCCAGAATGCTTCAGTGGATCAAAAAAGGATATGTTAGAATATATCCATAAGAATTGTAAGGATAGACTCTCGGGTTGGTTTGCAAGAAAGTTATCTCAAGGAGGCAAAAAGATCCTACTGAAGACAGTAGTAATGGCAATGCCTGTCTTTGCTATGTCGTGCTTCAAGCTACCCAAATCTACTTGCGAGTCCCTATCAAGTGCAATGTCTTCTTTTTGGTGGAGTTCTGTCGAGAATCAAAGGAAAATTCACTGGATAGCTTGGGAGAGAATGTGTTTGTCTAAGGATCAAGGAGGACTGGGATTTAAAGACATTGAATTGTTTAACCAAGCCTTTTTAGCAAAACAGGCCTAGAGATTAATACAATTCCCGGACTCACTCTTCTCTCGCCTAATGAAAAGCAGGTATTACCAGGACAATGTTTTCCTGACAGCGACTGGTGGTACTAGGCCGTCATTTGCCTGGAGAAGTATTCTATTTGGAAGAGAGTTGTTAGAAAAAGGACTCAAACAAAGAGTGGGAAACGGATCCTCCTTAAATGTCTGGACCACTCTTTGGTTAGAGGATGATAAAATGCGGGCTCCATTCATGAAAAACATCTTGGTCGACCTGGAGCTAAAAGTGATGGATCTGATTGATCCAGTCACGAAATATTGGGATTTGGAATCTTTACATGAGCATTTTTTCCCTAGATATGTGCAACTGATTCGGTCTTCTAAACCGGTAACTTCCTCTTCAGATTTCCTGGTTTGGAAACACAACAAGTCGGGAGACTATAGTGTCAAATCAGGTTATTGGTTGGCTTGTCAAGTGTATAAAAAAGACTAGATACTCTTAGCTACGATGCAACCCTCCTTAAATGGAATCATAGACCGGATATGGAAGACTCTTGCCCCATCCAAAATTAAATTTTTTTTGTGGAAGACAGTAAGTGGTGCAGTTCCTGTGGTAGAACGGTCGAACTCTAGAGGAATGAAAATAGACCCGCGTTGTCAAACATGCAGTATGGAAGGAGAATCTATAAACCACATGCTCTTCGTGTGTTCACTGGCTAGACAGATCTGGGCACTCTCAGGGTTCCCCCTCCCGGAAAACGGGTTCGACATGAACTCTATCTACCAAAACGTCCATTTGGTCCTGGAGCTCTCCAAAAATCCCTCGATACCTCTTGTTACCAGAAGAACCTTCCCATGGATAATTTGGCTACTCTGGAAAAACCGTAACAATTTGATTTTCGAGGGTAAAACTTTCTTTGTCCCTGACCTGGTAAAGAAGATTAGCAACGATGCAGGTGAATGGTTCCTGGCACAAGAAGCAGACACTCAAGAGGAGAATAGGACGCAAAAGGCATACCAAACCAAGGCAATACGATGGAGACCCCGGAAAAACTGTGGCTCAAGTGCAATATAGGCTCTTCTTGGGATAGCGTTAAAGCAACTTGTGGTGCAGCTTGGGTCTTGAGAAACTCGGAAGGTACAACCCTGCTCCATAGTAGAAGCACTTTGAACGATATTAATTCAAAGGAAGAAGCAGAGACTAGAAGCATCCTTTGGACGTTGGAAAGCATAAAGAGCTTAGGGGTTTGGAGAGTAGTTTTTGCAATGGAATCAAAGGCTTTAGTAGGTGCTGTTTTACGTCCTGCTGCATGGCCAAACTTTAAAGTACAATCGGAACTCTTACTACAGGCTTTAGAACTCATTCCAGCCTGGAAGGTAGTAATGGAAGAAAGGAAGGCTAACCTTGGAGTCTCACTTATAGCAAGAAGTCTCACCAGGGATAATCGATCACAATCGTACGTAGCTCAAGGCTACCTCTTTTGGTTACAGGCGGTTTTTGAAACCGATAATATCTTTCCTTGATTTTCGATCATTTGTTTTTTTAGTCAAACGTTGGTTTCTTCAAGTTTATAAAAAATATCATTCAAACGAAAAAAAAAAAAGAATCTCATGTAATAAGTAGACGTGGTAAGAAAAGTAGTCATCTTTGAAAACTTTGCCACAAATTTATCAATGTACTATTTTAGATAATTATAAAAATATAATTCCGGAGAATACTCATTTAAAAACAATAGTGTAGCTCCCCTCATACATAATAGTGATTTTTTTTTTTGACATCATCATCGCTATACACCATTTTTTATTGTAATTTTAACACCACAATTTTGTTTTCTTCAGTTACAACACTAAAAAAATGAATATCTTTTACTAATTTACTATATATTATTTACTTTTATATATTTTAATAGTTTTTATGTTTGTTAGCGTTTAAATTTAAATTTTTATGTTTCCAATATAATGAATTTATCATCAATTTTTGTATTAATGTTGATATTTTTTTTATAAATAAAATACATTTTCATATTAATTAAAATAAAAATACAAAAAATTATGACATTTCACCAAATATCATATAAAAATTTAATATTGATTATTATGCTATAATTTAAAAAAAAAATTATTATTTAATACATATTACTATATAATTACATCAATATTAATATTACAAAATAACATTACATATTAATATTAAATTAAAAAATTTAAATTATTTATACTCCCATTATTTAATTTATCAATTAAATTACTAAGACAACAAGTGAATAACGCTTATGGCTGTAGAGGTTTTGAAGCAAAACTTACACCAAAATGGTGTTTTTAGTAAACCCATTGGAGTTGAACTAAAATGTTATATACTTTTTGATTTTCCCGTTCACGCGTTGTTCATTTGTTGTAGTAGTCGCGCTACTGTGACAACAACTTTCATATCCCTTCATCAATATCGTCTCACATACCGAATGGGAAAGTGAGAAACAGAAAAAGTAGAGATGAAAGACATTTAATAATTTGTCTAAATTACAGTAAAGGGAAACACTTTTATCTCTGTAGCAAAAATATACCAAAACAGATTAAAAAAAATCAGGAAAAAATTAATACACTAATAAAGAAATCCAAAAAATCTAGTGAGAGAGAGAGAGAGAGTAGTAAGAAGATGGGAACGAAGGAAAGCGAATGAGAGAGATTCAACAGGGGTAGAAAGAAAGAAAGAAAGAAAGATATTTTTAAAAATATATAAAACCTTTCTCTATCTGTCTGATAAGTATCAATCACTTGTTGTCCAAAAAAAACCAAAAACACAGACTTGAGAGTGTGTGTTAGAGAGATCTACGGAGATCTCTTCTTCTCCCTTCATCTTAGGACTCCTCTAATTTCTTATCTTTTACCTACTTCAACTCCTGTTATCTCCCACAGATTTTTCCCAGAAATTTCAACTCTTGTTCTTCTCTTCCTCCCAAAAAAAACACTGTAAGTTAATCTAAGTTTCCTCTATTTTTTTTTTTCTTTTTCTTTCTATGTGTCTCAGATCCATTTCTTTAGAGCTTGAGAGCTGTAACCATTGTTTATGTAAGACTTGTTTTTGTTAATGGGCACTTCTGAATCATTTGAAGATCTGATCCTTCGATGAGTTTGCTTCAGAACTCTCTTTTTTATTTTTCCCTTAAATTTTCTCAAACTGGATTTTTTTTTTTGGTTGCAAAGTTTCGATCTTCGGGAGAAATGATAAAAGTCCATAGTTGTTGTTGATGTTGAGACTTAAAGACTTATATTTTTAGCGTTAAAACAAAGGAGTAGTTGCGTCTGATGTCTTCAAAATTCAACTTTTTTTGACTTAGCTAGTGGGATGCTTTAGGGGTGATGCCTTTACTTTTGGGGACCCATAAATCATGTACATGAAACAGAACTTACACTGTGTTGGAAAGTGTCTAATTTCAGATCCATTTGTTCTAAATCTTAAATCTTGTTTATTGTATTTGATCAAAGATCCAAACTTTTAGTTTCTGATCCAGCCCGTTTAAGTCTTCCAGTTAGGCTTCCACTTCCTTAACAAAGTCATGTTTCTGTTCTTCAGTTGATCTGCTTAGTGTTTGGCACCTTTGTTATATGATCTGATTATATATACTTGGTTGCATCTGACTCTGTAGGTGGGGTTTGGTTACATCTTTTGGTGTAATTGAAGTTATGAAGAGCGGGAAGCAATCTTCACAACCTGAAAAGGGTTCTTCGAGGATCTTGTCACTAACGATTCTGTTTATCGCATTTTGCGGTTTCTCCTTCTATCTTGGTGGTATATTTTGCTCAGAGAGACACAAGATCGAAGTCAAAGATGTCACAAGAACCACCACTACAAAAGCTGTAGCTTCTCCTAAGGAACCTACGGTTTCTCCTATTCAAGTCAAATCCGTTTCTTTCCCTGAATGCGGATCAGAGTTCCAAGATTACACCCCGTGCACTGATCCAAAGGTAACATCACTTCCACTCTCAACTTATTTATATTTCACTTTTTAGTTGCATATAATTGAACTATTGTTTGTGTTTCTTGTTCTCTCAGAGGTGGAAAAAATATGGTACACATCGTTTAAGTTTCTTGGAGCGTCATTGTCCTGCGGTTTATGAAAAAAGCGAGTGTTTAATCCCACCACCAGACGGGTATAAACCACCTATAAGATGGCCTAAGAGCCGAGAACAGTGTTGGTATAGGAACGTGCCTTATGATTGGATCAATAAACAAAAATCAAACCAGCATTGGCTTCAGAAAGAAGGGGACAAGTTCCATTTCCCCGGTGGTGGTACCATGTTTCCTCGTGGAGTTAGTCACTATGTTGATTTGATGCAAGATCTGATTCCCGGAATGAAAGATGGAACAGTCAGGACCGCCATTGATACTGGCTGTGGGGTTAGTCTCTCTTCCAACTACTCGAAATCTTTTCTAATCTGTTCTGGTTTATAATGTTCCGTGGTTTCTTCTTATGTAGGTTGCTAGCTGGGGAGGAGATCTTTTGGACCGTGGCATTCTATCACTCTCTCTTGCTCCAAGAGATAACCATGAAGCTCAGGTTCAGTTTGCTCTTGAACGTGGGATTCCTGCGATTCTCGGCATTATCTCTACGCAACGCCTCCCTTTCCCTTCAAATGCATTTGATATGGCTCATTGCTCAAGATGTCTTATTCCCTGGACAGAATTTGGTAAGTATCAATTGCTCAAAAACTACAAGAAATGTTATTTTGAATACTCCATAGTGATATCTACTAATGCATCTGAGTTCTTGTGACTGGTGTATAATCCATTTATCTCAAACATTTGGAACTAAGAAAAATGTGATCTCTGATCTTACAGGTGGAATCTATTTGCTTGAGATTCATCGTATAGTTCGACCAGGAGGTTTCTGGATTCTTTCTGGTCCACCCGTGAACTATAACAGAAGATGGCGTGGATGGAACACAACCATGGAAGATCAGAAATCTGACTACAACAAGCTTCAGACACTTCTAACTTCCATGTGTTTCAAGAAGTACGCCCAAAAAGACGACATAGCCGTGTGGCAGAAGCTTTCAGACAAATCTTGCTACGACAAAATCGCAAAGAACATGGAAGCTTACCCTCCCAAATGTGACGACAGCATAGAACCTGACTCTGCTTGGTACACTCCACTTCGTCCCTGCGTGGTTGGCCCGACCTCTAAAGTCAAGAACTCTGGTCTCGGGTCAATCCCAAAATGGCCTGAGAGGTTAAACGTTGCGCCTGAGAGAATCGGTGATGTACATGGAGGGAGTGCGAGTGGTTTGAAACACGATGATGGTAAATGGAAGAATAGAGTTAAGCATTACAAGAAAATTTTACCAGGTCTTGGGACAGACAAGATAAGGAATGTTATGGACATGAACACTGTCTATGGAGGTTTTGCTGCGGCTCTCATCGAGGATCCTGTTTGGGTCATGAATGTTGTCTCCTCGTACAGCGCAAACTCACTGCCTGTTGTCTTTGATCGCGGTCTCATCGGAACTTACCACGACTGGTAAGTTTTCATTTTGTTCAAAAAACACTCTGTTTTCGTTATTTGGTCTTTGTGATATTATTAACCTGTTACTAAATTTGCAGGTGCGAAGCTTTCTCGACATATCCAAGAACATATGATCTTCTTCACCTTGACAGCCTTTTTACCTTAGAGAGTCACAGGTACAAAATTTACTATTGTTCAATTTGGTATGGTTTAAGTTTGAGTTGTTACGATTTGGCTTTTTTGGTATTGAAGTGTTTCTTGAACTATATTGTGAACAGGTGTGAGATGAAGTACGTTTTGCTAGAGATGGACCGGATCTTGCGACCGAGTGGATATGTTATATTCCGAGAATCTAGTTATTTCATGGATGCAATCACAACATTGGCCAAGGGGATGAGATGGAGTTGCAGGAGAGAGGAGACTGAGTATGCAGTCAAAAGCGAGAAGATTCTGGTTTGCCAGAAAAAGCTATGGTTTTCGTCTAACCAAGCCTCTTGATGAGGCCACTGTATCAAAGTTTTTAAAAACTGGTAATCATAGTGTTTCTCTATGGCAGTTTTACAGAGACCAAAGGAGCTGGTCCTTTGAATCCAAGATATAGCTATAAACAATTTACTCTTACTTTTTTTTGGTCCTTTAAATTGATATTATATTTTTTAATTATACTAGTGACTATTTAACCTCAAAACTCCAGCACAAAAATACTTTTAGGGACTCAAAACTTTTGGTCTTTAAAGTTTCTCTCTTTGTCTCTTTCTAAAACGTTTTGTGTTTTATCGAAGAACACAAAACAAACACAAGAGTGAAACATTCTTCTGTTAAAACAGAGGATAGAAACAGAGCATAAGAGAAGAGAGTGTGAGAGAGCTCAAAGAGTGGAAGAGGTCCCAAATGTCAACACACTAAAACTTGTGCTTAAAATCTTGTTTACTTTTCTTATATAGATTTTAGTCAAAACTTTATGTGAATTGTCCAAAAAAAAAGAAGAAGACAAAACTAAGGCTATATTTGGAGATCTAATAACACTGCCTAAAATAATTGACAACAACACTAACTAATACTCAGAATCTGTGCCTCATTGTTTGATGTCAAGTGTCAAAAAGAGTCTTCACAGTTTCAACGAATATGATTAACATGAGAAAATGGTTGTGGAGCTACCTTTGGAACAGCTTTCTTGACGATCCCTGGTACACCAAAAACATTCCAAATCCTGAGAGTCTCGTCTGCTGCTACTGAAGCCACGGTACACCCATCCGGACTCTGTGCCACATAAAGAACTCGTGATGTATGACCAGTGAGTTCAACCATTTTCACCATGGATGGGTACTTCCAAAGTGTAAGCTGATTCTGTGTATACCCATGTGAGCTAAGCAATTCTCTTTCGTTTTTGCTCCATAGCAGTGAAGAAACTTGAGAGCCGGTGTCAACTGAATTCAAGCAAGCCCCAGTGAGTGTATTCCAAAACTTAATCGTCTGATCTCTGCCACCACCACCACCAGTTGCAAGCAAACTCGATTGGAAAGGGCACCACGCAAGAGCTTTCACAGCAGCTCTATGTTCCTCAAACCTATGCAGCCATTGCCTAGTTGAGTTGTAGGAGGAGGAGGCTAAGGAACGATCCCATACGTGTACCACATTGTCGTTACCCCCACTTGCTAGTTGTTGTCCTGATAACGACCACTTGAGACCACAAACCTCATCAGTGTGACCCACGTAAGTTGCCACAATGGATGATCTCATCCGCACATCATTGTTGAGGACCCGTCCATCCATTCCTCCAGTTGTTAGAATGTGATTGTTCCATGCCAATGATCCAACTCTTGACTGGTGACCACCTTGCAATGTTCTTATCATTCTACGATCAGAAGAATCCCACAGCTGCACTTGAGAGTTGTGAAGACCAACTGCAAGAGATTTACCATCTTGCGTCCAGTTAATGCTTGTGACAGGTCCCTCCTCTTCATCAACGGTCACAAGCTCAGAAGTAAGATCAGTGGATGCATTCCGCAAGTATACAGTGTCTCCCAAAGCCACGGCTAGAACATTAGCACTGCTCCAGTCCAACAAGTTAAGGTAGAAGTCATCGGCTAAGTCAGGTAGGTCTAAGGTTCTCTCACAATTCTGACGAATGTATCTACGAGGCTTTACGAATCTAGGTTGTTGTTGGTGAGGATCAGAAGAAGCAGAGGTAATACTACTAGAAAGCAGAGCTTGAGGTTTGTCTCTGAAAGCGAGAATCCGGCTTCTGTTCATATTCATTGTTTCAGCTAATCCTTCTATGTAGGCTTTTCTTGATGGTGAAGTTACTTCAGCCTTAACTTTTCTTCCTCCTTCCATTAGAGCGTAATGAGCGTAGTCAAAGTCCATCGCAGCCCTATTTGGTATAAACCTATCAAAATTTCCCTTGGATCGCTTCCTAGGGAGAAAGTGCTCTTTAGTTGTACACCAACCTGTCATATTCGTCATTACCAAACACACTCAAAAGAAACGAAATTAGAGACTTAATCAAACAAAGCCTGCAAAGACAGAAGCGTTAGTCAATTCGAAGAGTTGAGTTGAGTTTCGTCGATGAGAACTAAACAAATAAAGCCTGCAGGGAAAGAAGCGTTAGTCAATTCGAACACAAAGAGAAAAGTTGAGTTTCGTCGATGAGAGATAACCAAATAAAACCCTGCAGAGAAAGAAGCGTTAGTAAATTCCAACACAAAGAGAGAAGAGTTTCGTCGACGAGAGACTAATCAATCAAATAAAGCCTGCAAAGAAAGAAGCGTTAGTGAATTCGAACACAGAGACAAGAGTTTAGTTTCGTCGCTGATAGACAAAAGAGATTAATCAATCAAATAAAACCTGCAAAGACAGAAGCGTTAGTGAATTTGAACACAAAAGAGAGAGAAGAGTTTCGTCGCTGCTGATGAATGTGAGATGATGATCGAGAGAGCGAATGATTGAGAGCGATTTAGGGTTTCTTTTGTTTTCTCTGATCAATTATATATAGAGACTGATATATATCTTATATAATAAGAGAAGTTTTTTTTCTAACTTTGCCTAACAATGTGATATTTGCACTCTATATTTGTGACACATATCATTTTTATTAATTTTAAATTTTACATTCTATTTTTTTTCCTTATTTTATTTGTATTTTATATGATGTATAGTTTGTTATAAAAATATAATTTTTGTATAGTTTGCTTTTTGAATTTCTACATTGTTACAAAAATATCTTCCTTCCATTCTTTAGTTTAAGCATCTAATATATTTCATAATAAAATCATACATCATAGAACCTAAACAAAATTACTGATCAACCCAACTAAAAAATATAAACAAACTGAAACCAAATAAAAAAAAAAAATGGTTTCATACTTTTAAAGTAAAAACTGAAACCAAATTAACTTATGTTAGACTATTTATAAATATAGAAGATTTCTCAAATATATATATAAATCATATTATATGCAATATCATATATAATGTATTAAAGACACAACTCAAATTTGTATTTAATAGTATTATATAAGTTACAGTTTGACTGTCTTTAAAACATATGTACTAAAACAAAATGGTATCATAACATAATTGTTTTATCTCCCCCAAGAAATAATAGAAAACAATAGTTTCAAAATTAATTTATTGTTAATTATACTATTTATTTTAAAATGATTAGAAATAGAGACAATTTATAGAAGAAAAAAATATGTTTATTAAATTTGACATATTTCAAATTTAATATGTCTGTAACTAATTGTCCTATTACTATAAAATGGTTTCATAAATTTCAAAGTAAAAACTGAAACCAAATTAATTTATGATAGACTAATTTAATATAAAAGATTTTCTAATATATAAAAACCTCACATTATATTCAATAATCATATATTTGTATTAAAGACACAACTCAAATTTGTATTTAATAGTAATTTATAAGTTATATTTTGATTGTGTTTAAATTATATGTACTAAAAAAACATAATGGTATCATAACATAATTGCTTTATCACCCTATGATATAACAAAAAACAATAATTTCAATTTTTAATTTATTGTTAATCATACTATTTATATTAAAATGATTAGAAGTAGAGACAATATATAGAAAATAAAAATATATTAAATTTCACACACTTTTATTTTCATAAATTTTTATACAAACTGGTTAAACTTATAATATAAGATATTTGTTTTGTGATATCGTTTTAGTAAATTATTTTAAAATTGACTTATCATATATAAAACTATTTTTTGTTAACTATTACTTTTAGATGATGACAATAAAATCAATATATAGGACAACATAAAATTATCTATCAAAAAATTATGTAAGATATTACACTTTTCTTTCTAGACTACTTATCAGTTTTTTATTTACACTTTTCTTACACATCTAAATTGTAGTTGCACCGTAGTATTATGAATATTATTTTTTAAGACATATATTAAATTACATTTGTACATTTCATATATAATTGAATAAAAACTTCATTTTATATTTCATACATAAACATTTGGCACTCTATATTTGTGACACATGTCATTTTTATTAATTTTAAATTTAACATTCTATTTTTTTTTTTACTTTTTTATTTGTATTTTATATGATGTACAGTTTGTTAAAAAAATAAGTTTTGTATAGTTTGCTTTTTGAATTTCAACATTGCTACAAAAATATCTTCCTTCCATTTTTTTGTTTTAGCATCTAATATATTTCATAATGAAATCATACATCATAGAACCTAAAAAAAAAAATACTGAAACCAAATAAAAATAGAAAATGGTTTCATACTTTTAAAGTAAAAACTGAAACCAAATTAACTTATGATAGACTAATTTATAAACATATAAATTTTTTCAATATATATATATATTTATAAATCATATTATATTCAATAATCATATATAATGTATTAAAGACACAACTCAAATTTGTATTTAATTGTATTATATAAGTTACAGTTTGACTGTCTTTAAAATATATGCACTAAAACAAAATGGTATCATACCATAATTGTTTTATTTCCCCCAAGAAAAATTAGAAAACAATAGTTTCAAATTTAATTTATTGTTAATTATACTGTTTATTTTAAAAAGATTAGAAATAGAGACAATTTATAGAAGAAAAAAAATATGTTTATTAAATTTGACACACTTTTATTTTCATGAATTATTATAAAAAGTTAATTAGACTTAGAGTATAAGATACTCCATCTGTTTCAAAATATAGGATGTTTTAGTGAAAACACGCATATTAAGAAATAGTTACTGTTAAAAAGTTTAATCAATCATAAACAAGTCTGCATAATATAAAATATAAATTTAATCTAAAAGTTGTATAGAAAATTGGAAACATCCTATATTATGAAACGGAGGGAGTATATGTTTTGGGGTATCGTTTTAATAAATTAATTTAAAATTGACTTGTCATATTATAAAATTATATGCTGTTAACTATTACTTTTAGATATGAAAATAAAATTAATATATAGGAAAACATAATTTATCTATCAAAGTAAGGTATTACACTTTTTTTTCTTAGAATACTTATCAGATTTTTTTCCCAAAAAACTATAAATTAATTAATTTATCATAATTATTTAACAAACATACAAAAATTAATTAACTTTGCTGTAACTAACTGTCCTATTACTATAAAATGGTTTCATACATTTCAAAGTAAAAATTGAAACCAAATTAATTTATGATAGACTAATTTAATATAAAAGATTTTCTAATATATAAAAACCTCACATTATATTCAATAATCATATATTTGTATTAGAGACACAACTCAAATTTGTATTTAATAGTAATTTATAAGTTATATTTTGATTGTGATTAAATTATATGTACTAAAAAAACATAATGGTATCATAACATAATTGCTTTATCACCCTATGATATAACATAAAACAATAATTTCAAAATTTTATTTATTGCTAATAATACTATTTATATTAAAATGATTAGAAGTAGAGACAATGTATAGAAAATAAAAATATATTAAATTTCACACACTTTTATTTTCATGAATTTTTATACAAACTAGTTAAACTTATAGTATAAGATATTTGTTTTGTGATATTGTTTTAGTAAATTATTTTAAAATTGACTTATCATATATAAAACTATTTTTTGTTAACTATTACTTTTAGATGATGACAATAAAATTAATATATAGGACAATATAAAATTATCTATCAAAAAAATTAGGTCAGATCTTACACTTTTCTTTCTAGATTACTTATCAGTTTTTTATTTACACTTTTCTTACACATTTTAATTGTAGTTGCACCGTAGTATTATGAATATTATTTTTTAAGACATATATTAAATACATTTGTACATTTTGTATATAATTGAATAAAAACTTCATTTTTGATTGATATAGTAAAATAGAAACAAACGAGAAAAGGAAAATCACAATTACAACGGTTAGATTAATAAATGTGTATTATCATATCATATCATTTAATGAAGAGAAGATACACTTCAAAAAAACAAAAAGGAAATTAAACCTCAAATATGGAAATCTAATTTTATTGAAATTATAATTAAGTAAAGATATATAGAAATCGAAATCTATATAATAACCTGAACCGTGTTGTGTTTTACCCTAATTCTCAAAGAGTTTTTTTTATTCTCTCTTTGTCAAAAACAAAAAAAAGCTTCTTCTTTTTCTCTCTGTAAACAAAGCTTCTTCTAGTTCTACAATGTTGACGAAGGACAAAACAACGAAATTGTTGTCGGTGAGAAACCGAAGATGTTTCAAGAAACAACCTAAGACAACAAATCTTGCTTTGAGAGAACAGACCATGTTTAAGAAAGCCTCCGAGCTTTCCATCCTGTGCGATGTCGAAGTCTGTGTTATATACTACGACCGTGACGGAGAACTCGTCAGGACATGGCCGGAAGATCAATCCAAGGTTCGAGACATGGCGGAGAGATTCAGCAAACTCAACGATAGAGAGAGACGCAAGAAAAGCACAAACCTTTCTTTCTTTCTGAATAAGAAGACCCTCAAAGACAAGAAGTCATCTTTTGATATCATGGACTACAAATTCTCTGAGAATGTCTTGGAGATGGAGGCTTCGTTAGAGAGTTCTATACGGGTGTTACAAGATAAGATTCTTCGGTTACAGAACCAGACGGAACCCGATCAGAACTCTGTGGTGTCTTCCGACGGCTTCTTCACAACAGATCCATCATTGATGAGCGGTGGTGTGTCAGTAACAGAGAAAGACTTATCGACACCTTCATTGACTCAACAAAATCAGAGCAAAGTTTCAGTCTTTCTCTATAACCATGACAACGGAAGCTTCTGTCAACTCCCTGACTCCTCTGTTTCTACCTTTGACCCATCGACGAAGTTAGATTATGAGTTTTAACTCTTTTAGCAAAAAGTCTCGATTTAGATATATTTAGGGTTTGTTAGAGAAGTCGACAGTTTTTGTTTGAAGATGATATAACAAAAAAGTAAAATCATAATCAGTTCAAGTACAACGTTCCTACTACCTTGTTCCTATGAGTTTTGTTTAATTTCTATGAGTTCTTGTGAGGTACGTAACTGGATCAGAGTTGGTTGAAACATATTGGACAGGTCACAGTAGAAAGGTCTCAAAACGTGATAGAGGCTACTAACTTCGTACCACATGAAGAATTATGTCGTGTTTTTTTGGCCAAGTTAAATGAGTAAACGAACCATTTATATATTTTATAACAAAAAAATATCAAATCATACAATACAAAATTTCACAATGACCAGTAACTTCAAAAATTCTAGCAAATACATGTAAACGGTCAATCGATAAAAAAAAGTCACTTTGTACGGTTTTGCTTCTCCTCGATTCCAGATTGAGAGAAGCGTTTCCTAAGAACTGCAAAAACATCTTCCATCTTCACATCCCTTTTAGATAGAAGCACCATTGCGTGGTATAACACATCAGCCATCTCCGATGGTGTTCTTGAAACTTCCTCATTATCCTCCAGTGTTCTGCATAACTCATCAGCTTCTTCCCTGAAACAAAAAAAAATCCCAATAAGCTTCATAACGATCAAAAAGCTCAAATACAATTACAGATAACCGACAATATACCTGATCTTTGAGCAAAGCAGAGCGTCATCAGTCAATAACCGTCGAGTCCATGACGGTTTACCTTCTTGAGGAACTGTTGATTCTTCTTTCCGCTTGGAAATGATTGATTCTAGCGAATACAATGTTGTTAAAGCTAGCTTGTTTCCTGAAGCCTGTGATGCAGTCAGAGGAAGTAGTTGATTTCATTCAGATTTCTATTAATCTCTTGTCACATGAAAAGGTAAATAAACAAAACTCCACAGAGACAAACCTCATCATTGTTTAATTGATCGAAAACAGATGTGTAGTAGCAAGTCTCTTCTCCTGTGTGGCAGGTAGGTCCATCAGGTGTTCCAAGGTAAATAATCTGAGAAAATACAAACCAGTGAGTTTATGAAGAAGACAACTATTTTGATTCATATCAGCGGTCAAAGCAAACATACCGAATCTCGATCGCAATCAATATACACGTCGCGGATATTGATGAAGTTATTGGATGTCTCTCCCTTGGTCCATAAGGTTGATCTTGATCGACTAAAGAATGTAGCTTTCCGAGAACTGATAGTTGTGGAGAGGGCCTCCCTATTAACAAAGCCTTGCATTAGTACAGCTCCCGTGTCAACGTTTTGTGCTATTGCCACAGCTAATCCTTTGTCATCCCATTTAATGCTGTCCAACAAGTTATCTACCTAACCCAAGAAAACAACAGAAACCATGATAAACACCAGGGGATACAACAGAAAGCATAAACAATGCTTGCTGAGACAGTAATAAAAAGATCACAATTGCAACAGACAAGCCCCCCTCTAATAATACAAACAGTAAATGCATTATCGGTCTAGAATTGGAAGCTAAAAGAGAAATGTATCAATGGAGATTATTAAATTGTGGAGGACAGATGTAGCCCATGCCATCACAGATTCAGACGACCAAGCAAACGATGAACACCTTCAGAGAGAAATCCAGACAAAAAGATGGAAACCATCAAAAGGCCCTTCCTTCTCTCTGTTTTCTTTACCAGAGATGTAACAGTTCAAACTCACTTGTCAAAGAGTAGGAACCTGACCATCTCTGGCTAAATCTCAACTATACAGAATGTAATACAAATAGACTAACAAATAACAACAAATTAAGAGTAAGCACATGAATCTAAAGTTCATTGACAGATCAATGCAGCATGACTCCTAAACCTGAGAGCCCCAAGACAAAACGTTTTCCTTGTAAAAATATCAAATGTGGTGAACAGATGTAGCTCAAGTCATCACGGAACAAAGATGACCAAGCAAACGATGAGCACCTTAAAAGAGAAATCCCGACCAAAAGATGGAAACCATCAAAAAGCCTATCCTTCTCTCTCTTTGCTATACCAGAGATGTAACAGTCCAAACCCACATGTCAAAGGGTAGGAACCTGACCATCTCTGGCAACAAAAGATCCCAACTTTAAAATTATACAAGAAACATTAACACAAAGGCCAATCATAATAACAAAGTGTCATTCACTATTCTCTAAACTGAACACAAGTTAACTTCAGAATGTGTCTATAGAACTAACTGCAGAACAACATACTTCAGATGCTTTAATAAAATGTGATGAACAGATGTAGCTCAAGTCATCACCAAATGCAGACAACTAAGCAAACGATGAGCATCTAAAAAAGAGAATATCCAAACCTAAAAAATGGAAACCATCAAAAAAAGCTTTTCTTTTCTCTCTATTTTATCTACCCGACATGTAACAGTAGTTACTCATATGTCAAAGAGTAAGCACCTGACAATGTCTGGTTCAATATTCAATCCAACCCCTAATCCATACAATTTGAGCTTAACACGATTCCATTACAGATCATAAAGTTCAGATTATACAAAAGATTGATCCACTAGTTTACCTTAGCTTGAAGAGCAATGTTTTTATTATCATTAGACGCGAATACGACATTGGATCTGCTTCTCTGCTTAGTATATCTGATTGGGATGAAACAGCTACTTCTCGTATGTAAAGACTGAGCTAATGCATTGTACGATACCGCCATTAACTCGATGGAGCGCTTATAAAAGAGGAACCAAAAAGTGGCGGCGGACTGAATATAAAAGAGTGACGGAAGAAGAAGAAGAAACCCTAATTGGTTCTGGGTTTTGTGGTTTAGTTACAGAGACAATAAAGGGCTTTTTAAAGACCGACTCAGCATATATTCAAATAGACTAAAATGCCCCCCAGTCTACCTCCATTTTGGAAATTACAAAAGCATCCCTGTAATTGCTTCAAATTTCAATTTCCGCCATAACTTGTTTTTTTTTTTCTTTTTCTTTTCCTCTCTTTGTCGTCTCCAAGGGGATTTTTGGGATCCAAAAGCCCTAGAAAGATCTCTCCCCCCCCCGAGTTATCTAATCTTCAACCTTTCGCGTTGGGTTTTCCGATACTTTCACGGTCATCTCCGGCGTTAGTTTTTCCGATTAGGTTGGTAATTTTACGATTCTATGTATGTATGTCTCTTCGTTTCGCTCTCTCGGTTTTATAGAATCGCTTCTAGAGCAGATGCAACGGTTTGTGAATTTGATGACGATATAAGAGACTAAGCATTGTTGTTTCTCGATTCAGTCTCAGGTTTTTTTCCCCCCCGGCTAGATAGATAGTGGTAACCTAGGGCTTGATTGATGCTTATTTGGTGTTGCTACTAATTGTGGATTCTGGATTGGTTCAATTTGTTTTCTTAAGATGATGAAGGCGTGCCATTGTTGTTATTCATCTGTCAACTTTTCGATTCCTGCTTGAGTTGAGCCTCTGGTTTCTGAATTGAATTTATATCTTTGGTATTTTAGGCTTTAAAGTGTCAAAGATGGCTGCTGCAAGAGCAGGAGGCAAGTCTTTAAAAGATTACTTGAAGAAGTATGAATGTAGTGATGTTGTAGAAAAGAAGAAGAAGAAGAAGAAGCAGAAGAAGAAGCCAGCTAAACCTGAAGCCAAAGGTGTTTTAGTTGTGGATGAAGATCCAGTTTGGCAGAAGCAGGTTGATCCTGAAGAGGATGAAAGCGAAAATGATTCAGCAGGTAAATTGCTTTTTACTGTTTCTTGTTTCCTGCAATGCTTTCACTTCTATGATCTAATAACAATTCAAACTGACATGTTTTGTTTCGTGAAGAGGAAAAACCTGTGGTTGATGAAGACATTGAAGTTAAGAGAATGAGGAGGTTGGAGGAAATTAAGGCAAGGCGTGCTCATAATGCCATTGCTGAGGATGGGAGTGGGTGGGTGACATTACCTCCAAGCCGTGAGGACACAACATCTGATATTTCTCCTCCACGTAGACCAAGAACTCGTAATGACTCACCCTCTCCTGAGCCTGAGCCTAGACGCGCGGTTGCGGATAGAGCTGAAACAGATATGTCACCACCACGTCGGAGAAAACGTCACAATACGCCTTCACCTGAACCTAACAGAAAACATGATTCTGATATGTCACCACCTCGCAAAAGAAAAGCTAGGAATGACTCGCCTTCTCCTGAACCAGACGATAAAGTCCTCAAAAATCTGAGTGAAGATCTATCTCCTCCTCGCAGGAGACAGGTTCATTCTCCATCACGTGGTTCTAGCAGAAGGCGTTCTGATTCTGTTGAGGTGGACGATGATTTATCTCCGCCTCGCAGGAAAAGGGATTTACATGGTTCACCTGTCGCAGATGTTAAAAAGGAGAGCAATGACCTTTCTCCTCCACGAAGAAGACGATATCATTCTCCATCACCTGAGCCGGGTAGAAGGCCTGCAAAATCTGTTGTCTCAAATGCTGATTTATCTCCTCCCCGCAGGAATAAGGCTTCTCGAGACTCAGATCTTTCTCCTCAGAGAAAAACTGCGGATTCTCGACGTTCTTCTGAAAATGTGTCCAGGAATTCCAATATTGATAGCTCTCCTCCAAGGAGACCACGCAGAGAATCGCCACCTCCTCAAACAGCTAAGGAGCAACGAAAGACCGGACTGATTAGTGGCAAAGACATTGGAAGTGAATATCGAAAGAAAAAGGAGGATGAACAATTGAGGTAATTATCAGAAAGTAGAATAAGCTTTATTAGACTGTGTTTAAGTGATAGGCATCAGGGTTGTTTCAATAGTATCGGGCAAGAGTGGTTTCCTGTTTTCTGAATTTTGATGTTGCCTACTTCTTCCTAAGTTGCTAAGATTTTGTCTTTCTGTGTCTTGTAATAGGGAATTCATAGAGAGACCAGTCTTCAGTAACGATGATTTAAGATTCTCGCCTGCACAATTTAGGCTGCTATTTTTCTGACAAACTATACTCCTGTGCAGGTTTAAAAATATGGATTCCGAGCTAACTGGTCAAAATGCAGAAGCAGTGTTCCGTGACAAGATCACAGGTGGACTATAGATCTTTAGTCATTATAAGCTGTAGCATAAATCCATAATCTCATGCCTAACTCCCTGATGCTTCTTGATATCGCAGGGAAGCGTATAACAAAGGAGGAATATCTTAAATCCAAGCAAAAAAAAGTAATTGAGAAGCCAAAGGTACTGTTTGCTCGTTACTCCTGAAAACATATAATTGTAATCTAAATCCGAGACAAATAGAGTTACCAATGTAATTGCCTAATTCTTGTAGGAGATAAAACTGGAATGGGGCAAAGGTTTAGCTCAGATGCGTGAAGCTGATGCTAGACTACAGGAACTTGAGCTTGAGAAGGAGAAGCCATTTGCTCGGACAAGGTATTTTATTAATTCTTCTTTTTGAGCTCGAGGTTGAGCTATTATGTACTTGGTTGTTTATTTATATGGTTTTATATCTGTCGTTTCAGGGATGATCCCGAGCTTGATCAAATGATGAAAGAAAGAGTTAGATGGGGAGATCCAATGGCTCATTTGGTCAAGGTATTGAAATTACTTCTGCTTACCACAAACCTATGATTATGAATAACCAAGATTGTCTTGTCATAAAATGTAACATCCTAATGTATTACCAATTTTGTATATGGCAGAAAAAGCGGCATGAGACAACTCTTGTGGATCTAGGAGACGATGAGAAGATGAAAGAATCTGGGTTCATTATACCACAAGCTGTGCCTAAACACAGTTGGTTGACGAGAGGACTAGAAGCTGCTACAAACCGGTATGGAATTAAACCGGGTAGACACTGGGATGGGGTCGACCGTAGTAACGGTAAGATCCTCTGGTACATTTGTTTTCATTAGTCACATTCATACATTCCATTAGAAGGTGATTTGTCTGATCTGTTATTTTTGTCTGGTGTAATGGTTCAGGAACTGAGAAGAAAATGATTCAGAAGACCAATGAGAAGAAAGCAACAGAAATAGAGGCTTATCTCTGGTCCGTTGCAGACATGTGAATCAAGATTTTGTTGGGCAAAATGTGGCTTTAATTCAGGAGATAACCTTTCTAAACTGAGGAAGTTTGGGTTTGTATTTGTTCTATATGTTCGATAACTGAGCCGTTTAGAGGAATTCTGATTCTGGTTTGGAATGTGAGATAACCATATATAAAGTTTGGCCTGAGTCTTGTACGATCGGTCTGATGCAGTTGGTACGTAACGTAAGGAACCAGTCCGAGAAAGCGCACTCAAGTGTTTATTCGGATTTATAATTTTATTCTCTGGTTATCTAAACGAGCTGTAACACTAACAGTCTAACACTATCGAAGTAGTACAGAATAAATAGAAGTAAAAAAAAGTTCAAAAAGTTTTAAGTTAAATCAAACACGATGAACCCATCGTTGTTACTTGTGTATGCATGTTAATCTAAAGTGTAGATTCGGTAACTTTATAAGGGCCAGCCTAATGTTTTGTGTTGTTTTGTTGCAAAAAGTTTTTCCAAGTTATAGTTTTGAAATTATTATACTTTATCTGATTTTGGTTATTAGTGGCAGCAAAATTCCAAACACTTCTCAATAAGAATGTACGGACACCTAATTTATTTGTAAGACGTGGATCTAGTATTATGATTGTCTAGTCATAAGAGAACGGGAGATGATTTTATTTTGACTGTTTTCTTTTTGTATTTTCTTCTATTCCTTAGTAAACAAGGAGTATGTTTTCTTTACTTCCTAAAACAGAAATGAGGAAAAACCAAATTAAAGGAAAAGGATTAAGGGAAACCTGGGAAATAGGGAAAGGAATTGGGAGATAAAGAAGATCACCTGATGACGCTTTTACCTTTTCTAACGTAGGACTATACTATTCATTACTCATTTGATAACTGCTTAAATCTACTAATTTTCATATCCAAATATTGTAAATATCGGAGTTCAAGTGGTTTCATTTTCAAAATCTTAAGTTTTTAAATCTTGTTCTTTTCGATTATATAAGTTTTAAATGAAAAAAGGTCTTTATCAATTTATAATCAACACGATTTATAAGTGTAGGTTGGTGTATGTAGCTATCCAAACGAAATCTGCGTAATATACATAATACATTCATACATAGCCCAACAAATTATAACTTTTAATTTGTCCATTGTTTTGAGTTTCGATTAATTTATTAAAAATTACAAGATAAAAAAAGAATTATATAATGTATTTTCGGATAAATTTCTATCTTTAATACTTTCACTATATTTTCTGTACTTAGAATTTTTGAAATTGTAAAATAAAATAAAACTATAGTCTCATTGCTTTAGAAGATTTCAGTTCAAATTAAACATTGTTTTAGTACTTAAAAGGAAAAGGGGAGACATAAGAAAGTACGTTGCCCATGTTTTGAAACTGGTCTTTTCCTCTTTATCAAAATTTCAAACTGGTTATAAGTACAAACTCATTAAAATGATATCTCCAAGAACAGAGTTTCAAGTTAATGGTGTCATTATCCAAATTCAGTCCACCATAGTCCATGTTCGTGATAGAAACAAACATTATAGGCAAACTAACAAAAATTGATATATTGCTTTGTGGTAAAATACGACTGCTTGACTTGATGGATGACTATATTTTTACTTCTATTTTATTTTATTGGTATTGTCATTTTCTAACTAAAGTGTGCATCAATCGACTTATGGTTATTTGATTAAGTTGGTTTAATATTTTAGTTTATTCCATCTAAAAGATTTTATAACTACATTGAAATCATAATTTCATACAGAGTACAATGTTTGATTCATAGTCATTTCAGTGTTAAAAGTAAAAAAAAATCAAAATTATCTAATAGACAAGACTAATACAGATCAGTAGACTCTACATGTCTTGTTGTCACTTTTTTTTGGGTGCAATATCTTGTTGTCACATGTATACATTTATGATAATTAATGTACTAATATTATTTAGTCATTCCCAAACTTATGAAAACGGGTGATCATTTGATAACTTGATTGTTTAAGGCTTTGGATGTTACACATCTATACATTAATACTGGTTTGTCGGTCGTCGCGACACATTTACTAATATATATCAGTACACACTATTGTCACGTCCATCACTCAAATTTACTTTGTAGTTTGTAGTTGAAGTTAAATAAAAATTTGGAAGTATCCTAACATTACATTTAATATATAACATTGTGGACGTACAACAATTTGCAGCACCGCTATTTACTACATTTGTGCACAATTCAAACGTTCACAATATCATTGAAAAGTGTCAAAGTTATTAAATCATTGTACGTTTTATGACTTTATCAAATCAATAGTGTCTCACTCGCTTCCGGTCAACTAAGCAAGTTTTTGAGACCAAACCCAATCAAGAACTGCCAAAGGCACCAGAATATATATATATATATATATATATATATATCTGGTTTGATTGGTTCAAATGCATAATTGGTGGACTTCATTACAAACCCTTTAAATTAGAGTAAACGTTCAATATTGTTCTAGTAGCTGAGCAACATTAGTTAATACTTAATACTACTGTAAAAGAATTTAATTACAAACTAAAATATATAAGTCCACTCCATATAATTATTAAATAAACTTAAAAATTTTAATTAATAGAGATTCTTAAGATTTATGTTTAAAAAATATTCCTAAAGTTTTAGAAATTTATTACAGTTACAAAAATCATTTTAGAATTAGTTATTCAGATTAGTTTCTAAAGAAAGCTCAGCATATCAAGTGTTTAAATTGTCCTTACTTTATTTATTCATTATATTGTATTATATCAATATGAACTTGCAGACTGCTTATATTAAAGAATGTATGAGGTTAGCAAAATATCGTTTTGGATAACCTATATAAAGCGTATTGTAGTATAAATATATTGAAAATTTAAAATTTGGATGGTAGTTTTGAAACATAAATGGGATATGATTTTCTGTTTGTCCAAACAAAAAAATGGGATATGATCTAACTATAAATGGAAAATTATCTAACTATGCAGTGAAAAGATGTCTAAAAGGAATATAAAAATAAAATAAAAGCCCTAAAGCTGAAGAACATGTTTGTAAATTTTATTAGTAAAACAACTCCAAAAGACAAAATATAATGTAAGACAAGATGGGAAACGTCGTTTTGGGGACATTTACTATACTTTTCTTACACATTATTTAAAATTTAACTAGCTATAAGCCTATAATAAACATTAGGAAAATTTGTATAAAATTTATTAATTTTAAAAATTTTTTTATATAGTCCATATGTTTCCAAAATCTTCCGATCTCTCGTACATCTCTTCTTCATATAAAAGACTAATTTAAAAAGTATATATTCAAAATTGATGCAGTTCTTTAATAATAAGAAATGTTTTAGACTTAAAAAGATCTATATATTAATGAAAATACCACAAATATTTGTTTTGAACCCTATACGATATTCATAACATTTCCAAAATATCATAAATTTAGGTTTTGTTAGGATTAAAAAAAATACAAAGGTATTAGCCTAAATCACAAAAATGTTTTTTACAATAACCACTTTCCATTAATAAATAAATAAATATATATATATATATATATATGAAACTGATTAAATTTTTTTCAGTTATTATCATATATATGTCTTGGATCTTTATTTGGAGTTTTGTTGTCCCTCTGTTCGAAGCATTCTTTGCTTAAAGACAGGTTAGCCCCAGGAATAAAGCCAAGTTCCTACCCCCAACGTTTTGGGTTAAAGAGATACATTTTATATTTATCTCTGATTTTATTTCTTTTTAAGAAAGTTTAGCATCGTCGAACATGTTGCACTTAGACTACCAAAAAAAATAAAAAATAACATGTTGCACTTAAACTAAAATGCTTTTTTTAGACACTGCACCTTATATTTTTCAATGTTTCTATTAACATATATATCGAACTACAGTTCGATTAATATACATATAAAAAAGATAGTTAGATGCTTTTAGTAAAATATATATTAGTACTTGTTACAACTTATTAAGTATAGTAATAATCACTACTAAATATTGTGTTTTAAATTTTCGTTTTGATTCACATACAAAACTTAATTGCTTAATTAGGACAAACTAACAAACTTTGGTTTAAACCGAATTGACCATAAAATTAGCTAAATGATCCATCCAAAAAAAAAAACGTCGTTCTATATAATTTTACTATCAGACCATGTAATAAATATCAACCACGAACTAAAATAACAATTTTTAAAATTATCAAACTGATTATTTACATTAATGTGTTTCTTTTTCTGATAAAATAGTGTATTAGTTTTATGTAGGTCTTGAGTCTTGACAAATTTATTTGGTTTTATGTTAAAATTTTCGAGGAATTGACTAATGAGTAATGACTACGATATTATTTTTTTTACTATGATGCTAAATCAGTGTTTGCGTAATTCAAAATTTGATATAAAAGGATTAACTAGATTAGTTTAGTTAGTGTACGGATTTACACAAGTTCATGTACAAATTTAACGTGATCATAAATTGTATATTATTACAGAGAAGTGTAATGCCTATTACTTAACCGCGAATTAACGTTAACGATATCATAAGCCTACCTATGAGACTTTGGAGAAGGATCTCCTAATGCCTACTAATATTTAGTAATTTTATAATTAAAAGTTTGTGTTTTAGTTTACCATGCATCTTTATCGGAATCAAGTGAGTTTTTTTTTTCTACAATTTTTATCTAAAAGAACGAAAAAAAAAATCGATGAACAACACGACTAAGTAAAGCCAAGCTCGTTCGTCATCATATTATCTCACAATTTTATAACGATTCGAACTATACATACTTACTTTTACGCTATACATGTGAAACTTCTCATGCATGGTGATTAACCTTTTATGTTTGTTTACTAATATGCCTTTTTAAATATATTTTAGAGTTCCAGTTCAATTGTGTACTTTACTCGAAAATTTTATGATTAGCTAGCTATGTTAATTGTAACGTTCAGTGAAATTGAAGTAATTTCTTGATTAGTATTTTGCATTAGATGATCAGTTCATAATCACCATCACTGTTTTATATCCCAGATAAATCATCATTATCCCCAATATTAAGAATGCTTATCCAGAAACTCATTTCACAGATTTTGATCCTTTTCATAATCCCATAATTGAGTGAAAGTATCAAATTAATATATTTTTGAAATTACATAACATATGAGAGATATAGCAAAAAATACATCACTAAACGTCAATTTTGCAAATGGCTCTTGTGTACTAGCTAGAGAAAGTTTTGATTAACCAATCAAGAAAAATACATAAATAAGAAACACTCGAAAAAGCATTACAATGCATAACTGTACCATAAACATTAGCCTAATAAACATGACAAAAAAAACACATCACATGTGGAAAATAAATAGAAATAGTTGTATATGTATCCCATACTTGAATTCTCTCATCCACCATGCCAACATTAATCCATGATGGGGACAGTATCTAAGCTAAGCAAACACACTTCAACTTGGAACACTTTCACACTATGGATTCATCGTTTCTCTCTATATATTCATCACAAGCGTATGCTTCTTTACTCATTTTGTAGAAACATGATAAAACAAAATAAAAAAAATATGTCACACACACATGGATCATAACCAAAACAAGACAAAACGATGAAAAAATATGTATATAATAATCTTAAAAACTAAAAAAGAGAGAGAGAGAGAGAGAGAGAGAGAGAGAGAGATGATGAGACGAGAGAACCCACAACAACAACACACACATGTAGATGACAAAACAAAGCAAAGCGAATGGTGATGCGACGGTTCCCTAAGCCTTGTCAAATATATCGTGACCAAAACCCGACCCGGTTTCAGCTGGTCTTAAACCAATGGTGAACCGCCACGTAAGCAACTTACAGCACACGTAAGCCATCTCCGTCACCGGGTAGACAACATGGGCCCTCGCTGCCGTCTCTCCCCGAGACCAACCTTTCATCGGCACACCAAAAAAACAAACTCCGTTAAGTCACGGTCTTTTTAAAACATTTAACGCCGTTAAAAAATAGATAATATAAATACTCTTCGAACCTCTTTGTCTCTTCTCTTTCTTGTCCCTCCCTAGTTAGAAGAAACGCAACAAAACAAAAAAAACTCGGAGCTCCGTTGCAGTTCCCGGGTCACCCGATAACCCGAATTCTCAACCCGGTTTCGTTCGTTCGTTCGTTTTCGTTTTTTTACATATTTATTTATCTCCGAGAAGATGAAGGTTTCTACTTTCTAAAGATTTTGATTTGGAGCTTCAGATACAGATTCCATTTTTACACGAAGAAGAAGACGTTCAGGTCAGTACTACTACACAGAGGTGTTATGAGAAATTTTCTTGGCAAAATAATAAAACAGAGAGATTCGTTACTTTGTTTTTCTGTTTTGTTTTTTCTTGTTCTGTAGAAACGATTAGTCACTGATTTTATTTTTACCGATCGATCTTTTCATAAAATTTTCCCGGAAAAAAACAAAAGAAAGATTTAGAGTGTTTTTTTTTTTTAATTACACTGTCACACACTTTGATTGATTTGATTTTTTGACAGATTCGATTCGTCGTTTCTCTCTGATAAAAACCAAATAAGTTTCCATATATTTTTCCTCAGATTTTTTTCTCACTAAACCCAATCAGAAACTTTCCAGGACAAAATGTTAACTTTCAATTTCAATAAAAATAAATTCAAAAATTTCCCGGTATTTATTGTTTGTTCCTTTACTTTTAACTTTATTATTTTTGAGAAAATAAAACGCTGCTAAACAATAATAATCATAAATTGTATACGTCCTTTTGTTTTCTAGTATTCATTTATTACAAGAACTACTGTCTGTAACACAACACAACACACTAATCTCTCTCTCTTTCTTTACTCTCTGCAGCCATTGATGGTCTATTTATAGGCTTAGACACAGAGCCGAACCCCACTCGTGCCGGCGTCCTAAATAGACCAATCCTTCCTTCCACAGAGCAAAACATAAATCTTCCAATCAACTTGTTTTGTTTATCAGATATCGAAAAAAAAGGTTAGTACTACTCTACATTCTAATCAAGATTTAATGTTTTGGGTATTTATTTTTGATTGAAATGATTTTTAATATTTTTTTTTTAAATATTCCATGAAGAAGAAGTCGTTTTCTGAGGTGAGAATAATAATGGCTTTTGTATCAGTTTTTTTGTTTGCCTTTGCTTTTGATATATCAAAACAGAGTTGTTTTTTTTATTTTTTTTCGTGATTCGTGAATGTCTTTGCAATTTTTGTTTTGTTGTTTACTTTCGAATATATATATATACATAGAGCTCTTCTCTTCTCATGTCGCGACACGGTTTAGATTGGTCCATCATCACTCATAAACCCTAAATATGGTAATAAAACTCTTTTTCTTTTTCTTAACACGTGACTGTCAATATTCCTTTTTCTTGTTAAAAAACTTATTTCATTTTTCCTTTTCCATTGATTCGAATTATTATTATTATTATTATTTTAATTCATCGGTTCTAAATTGTGTTAAGCACGGGGATGGGAATCAGAACATATTATTTTGAGTAGACTCATATAATAATTTAAGTTTTTGATAAAATGTCAGAAATTTCGGCTACTGTAAAAAAATTTAAAATGTAATTGTACTTAGAGCTTTTTTGTTAGTTGAGGGATCGGATCTTTGCTGCACCACATTTAAAGTAGAATAAAGAACCATTGGTCTCTGTTATGATCTTCTTTAGAATATTATATTACTTGTAAAATAATGTGTTTTATATACCATTTCAGGTGTTTGGATTTGCACATTTTTTTTTTCTTGCACTGGGGTCCTATCCTCTGATCCCCAAACCCTTTTTTTTTTGGGTTCTAATTATAACTTCTTCTTCTTTTTTTTTTTAATAAAGAAAAGTGTAACTTGTAGTTTTAACACTTTTGTCTCTATCAAGATCACTCCACTAATTTAAACATATATTGGTTCCATTTTTTTTTTGTTTTTCATAGATGGATTTAGTTCTTGAGATATTTATAGCATTGGTTCTTTATGAGAGTTAACCAACCAATTTATCAATCAAGTTTCATTTTTCTATTTATAACATGAGTAGTAGTTGTTTCCTGACTAGAGAGATATGTCATCAACAACTTTGTCCTTTTCTGTTTGTGTGTTGCGTTATAAGAAAACGACAATTTTAAAAATCCAAGGTCTCTTTTTATATTCCAACTTCTCTAACTAATGTTTACAATTGTCTTGTTACTATTGTAGGACAACTCTCATCGTTTCCCTATATTTATTTAAATGTGTACTATGATGATTACATAAGCTCTCTCTACCCGTGTTATAATGTCGGATTGTGGATTTAGCACTACTCTACGTTTTTAAAAAAAAAATTATTCATTTTGCGTAGAGTAGTAGAGGTTTGGTTGTGAGATGTGTTTTTTAAGTAGTAGACTCTGGTTTTTATAGGGGCTGAAAAGGCAGAGAGAAACTCACATACAAGAAAAAAGAGAGGGGCAAAGATGTTTTCTTGTATAGCTTGTACCAAAGCAGACGGAGGTGAAGAAGTTGAACATGGAGCGCGTGGTGGCACCACTCCCAATACTAAAGAAGCCGTCAAAAGCCTAACCATACAGGTCTCTCTCTCTCTCTCTCTCTCAATCTCAGTATCTTCTTTCTTTGTTGATCCTTCTCTGCTTTTTTTCTTTCACTTTATTCTATTGCTTTTTTTTCTCCCTTGCTCGTGAAACAACAAACTTTAGATATAAGTAACGTACGGTCCATAGATTGACTCATATTCGTTTCTTTTATCTTAGAGATTCTATTTACCAAAGGATAGATAGAGGTTACTGTTGTTTTACGACTGAGAGATCTTACAATGATGCAACTTCACTTCACTTTGGAATCTTTCACTAGATCTCTCTTTTAATAGTTTTCATGTCAGTGTTTGTTTCCTCCCCTATGTGACTAGACATGAAAGTCAAAACAACTATACGAAAACAATTTAAATTTATAGGATTATGTAGTGGCTGATTAAAGCTTATGATGGGGTCATGCTTTGATGAATATTGCTAATGAAGACTGATCTAAATACATGCTTTTGTAGATACTTACCTAGACAGGAAATAAAGAAAGGGTTTGAGGGTGGGGTAACTATTTTAGTAAAATCAAAAGAACAAAAAACAAAACTAAAAAAAGTGGGCCGGTATGATTGTGTTTGCAGACTGAGAAGACAAGATGAAGTACTTTTATATATATATGTTAGATCTCATAGCTTTATGTCTTTTAAGAATGATCATCATACTATTACTAGACCTCCTTTTTACTTCGTTAGGCTAAAAAAAATATACTTAGTCATGGTTAAAGGCCTAATTGGTGTTTTTTGGGTGCCTATTATGTTATGCAGATCAAAGATATGGCTTTAAAATTCTCTGGTGCTTATAAACAATGCAAGCCATGCACTGGTTCCTCTAGCAGCCCCTTAAAGAAAGGACATAGACATTTCCCGGATTATGACAATGCTTCTGAAGGTGTTCCATATCCTTACATGGGTGGAAGTGCTGGTTCAACTCCTGCTTGGGACTTTACAAACTCTTCTCACCATCCAGCTGGACTGTCAGACTCAAAATTTACCTCAATATGTGGAAATAATCGGGAATCTATCTCTGCACAGTCTTGTGATGTGGTACTGGATGATGAAGGGCCTAAAGAGTGGATGGCTCAGGTAGAACCTGGTGTTCATATTACATTCGCTTCGCTTCCTACTGGAGGAAACGATCTCAAACGGATCCGCTTCAGGTATTTGAACGACTCAAAACAACCTCTATGTCTGTGTTCTCCTTAAGTATGTCTTGTCTCCTGTTTCGATATGTATGTTGGTGGGTTTAGTTGGACATTGCTTGAGACACCAAGTGCTTAAGAGATATATCTCACTTCATGACTTCTACAGCTAAAACATGAGATAGAAATTTACCATTACTTGTGTTTTCTTTTGAAAGCCGGGAGATGTTCGATAAGTGGCAAGCACAACGGTGGTGGGGTGAGAACTATGACAAGATCGTTGAGCTTTACAATGTACAAAGATTTAACCGCCAAGCTCTACAAACGCCTGCTAGATCCGAGGATCAGGTCTTTCTTTTTTCTTCAGACAAGAACCTCTGTGAATCTTGTCTTTTATTCATCAAAGAAGGTAACACAAGTTTATTTTTCAGTCACAGAGAGATTCAACTTACTCTAAGATGGATTCAGCGAGAGAAAGCAAAGACTGGACTCCAAGACACAACTTCAGACCTCCAGGAAATGTCCCGCATCACTTCTATGGCGGCTCTAGTAACTATGGACCAGGAAGTTATCATGGAGGAGGACCTCCAATGGATGCAGCACGAACCACCACTTCTTCCAGAGATGATCCACCGTCCATGAGCAATGCTAGTGAAATGCAGGCTGAGTGGATCGAAGAAGACGAGCCCGGTGTTTACATTACCATCAGACAATTAGCAGATGGGACTAGAGAGCTACGTCGAGTCAGATTCAGGTATGAATAAAAACATCTACTAAACTATGCATTTAGGTTGGATTGTTCGATAATCATACGGTAACTAATTGGACTATATGCTTTTTGGTTAAATCTAACAGCCGGGAACGATTTGGGGAAGTGCATGCAAAGACATGGTGGGAGCAGAACAGAGAGAGAATACAAACACAGTACCTCTAAGAGAAAAAACAAACATTATGAGTCTCTCTCTACCAAATCTTTGATTAATTAATCTCTTTCACACAACAATACAGCTATACACATTTTGCTAATCTTTTGTTCATCTTAATTAGCTTAACATCTATACATAAATCAAGTGTTTTAAATCATCATCTGTAATCAAAGCTGATTACATATACTATCGTTAACAGTTAAAAGTTTAGTACAGACAAAAACATTGACCATTAGAAATATACTCATACTATGGACTAGAAGAATCAAACATACTCTCAATTCCAAGAAGCTAACCTGTGAAAAAAGTTGAACCTCTAAAGGCTCATCCTTCACCTTATCTAGGCTCCTAGACTTTGAATTGATTCTCTCATGGAATTCTTAAGCCGTATCCAGAAGTAATATTATTACTGAAGCGGTAAAAATTGTCACCACTGCAAAAACACTATTTGACAATTGAGAATTGTTAAAAGTTTATATTTATTTGTCTTATACTGTTCCGAAATATATGCATATGTGATTTGCTTGCTAAAAATTAAAAACCCTATTAGAAATCTTGCATATAGACTAGTTTTCACGTATCCAGCCTCTTCTCACATCTCCAGTCTTTTTTTCGACTAGCTTTTTCTCCATTCTCCCTACTCTTTATTCTTACTATTCTTTCTTCAAACTCCTCATCATGTCTGATCCTAGTAAGCCAAGAGATCCAGTATGGAAATATACGACTCCAGTTTCGGGTAAACATAGTAGCTTTATGTGTATCTTTTGTAAAAAAGTCACAAATGGTGGAGTTCAACATGCAAAACAGCATATCGTTGGTGGTTTTAAGAATGTTACTGCTTGCAATCTAGTTAATGACAATGTGAGGAAAGAAGTGAAAACTTTCCTGCTTAACAAGGCTGAAGTTAAAGCCACTACTCAAATGATGCCACCACAAGCCACTATATACGATGTAGAAGGTGAAGATGAGGATGAAGGTCACCCTAGTCAGCCACCTTCTAAGAAACGTAAGGGTCCAATGAATAGGTATGTTCATTCAACTCCTTATGATATCTTGAAAGGAAGAAATGACAGAAAAGAAGTTTTTGAAAAATCTAATAAGGAACTTCGGGACAAGGCATGTGCTGCTATTGCAAGGTGGTTCTATGATGCAGGACTTCCGTTTAATGCAGTTACTTTTGATAGTTTTAGAGAAACTCTTGAGTTAGTTGGTCAATATGGGTATGATTTTAAACCACCAATTATGTATGAGCTGCAGGTTCCTTTTCTGAAGAACTGAAGAAGGAAGTAAAAGAAACAGAAAATCTGATAGTGGAGCACAAAACAGAATGGTCAACTAAAGGTTGTTCAATCATGTCTGATGGATGGCATGATTATGATGTCCAAAAGGACATTATTAACTTTCTTGTTAACTCGCCAAAGGGATCAATTTTCATCAAATCAATTGATTTTTCAACAAATGTGAAAATGCTAATTTGTTGTTTGATAAGTTTGATCGTATGGTGGAAGAAGTTGGGGAATCTGTTGTCCAAGTGATAACAGACAATGCATCAAACTATATAAAAGTTGGTGAGTTTGTTACTTTATAAGGTTATGTTTTTTTTCTGATTTTTTTTTCAGATTGATACTAACAAGTCTTTGTGTTTTATTACTATTGTAGGCCAATTGCTAATGACGAAACAACCACATATGTATTGGCTTCCTTGTGCATCCCATTGCATAGATCTCATGTTGGAGGATATAGGAAAACTTCCTTCGGTGAAATCTGTAATCAAGAACTGCATCTACATGAACAACTACATCTACATGAACAACTACATCTATAGTCACACTTCTTGTGAATATGATGAGGAAATTCATAAACCAAGCAAATCTACATAGACCAACAGTTACTCGGTTTGCTATATCATTCATCACACTTGCGCAGTATCACAAGTAGAGGAAAAACTTGAGAAGTTACAAATGATTCCAAGTGGCCAAAGGATTTAGGAGCAATGAATGTGAAAAAGTTCATCATGAGTGACAGATTCTGGCACAGCATGGTGTATGCACTCAAGTTGACAGGGCCTCTAGTTAAGGTTCTTAGGTTGGTTGATGGAGAGAAAAAACCGGCTATGGGGTAAATTTATGAAGCGATGGATATGGCTAAAGAGGTCATTGCTAGGACCTTCAATGAGAAGGACGAACAGTACAAAGATGCATTTGCAATCATTGATAAAAGATGGGATTGTCAACTCCATCATCCTTTGCATGTTGCTGGCTACTTTTTGAATCCAAAATTTCAGTATAATGTAGAGTTTGGGGTGAACTGCGAAGAGGTTGTGCATGCTGCTGGCTACTTTTTGAATCTAAAATTTCAGTATAATGTAAAGTCTGGGGTGAACTGTGAAGAGGTTGTGAAAGGTCTCTACAACGTTATTGGAAAGTTGGTTCCTGAAATTGCAACTCAAGATAAGATATACACAGAGTTGACGCTGTTTAAAAATGCTTCAGGACTCTTTGGGATACCCATGACGATAAGACAAAGGAAAATAAAAGCACCAGTTGAGTGGTGATATTCTTATGGAGGATCTACCCCAACACTTAGAGACTTTGCCATAAAGGTTCTTAGTCTCACATGTAGTGCAACTGGTTGTGAGAGAAACTGGAGCGTGTTTCAACATCTCCATACCAAGAAAAAGAATCAATTGGCTCAAGAACGTTTGAATGATTTGGTGTTTGTTAAGTACAATCGCACTTTACAACGTCGTTACAAGCTGAAAGACACCATTGATCCGATCATCCTATAAGATATTGATGATTGTAATGAGTGGCTGGTTGGAATAATGGATGAGGAGTCTATTGTTGAGTATGATTTAGTGTTTGAAAATGGTGACTTAACATGGGATGTGGTAAGCAAAGCTTCTGGAGCTAATGAGGCTAATCATCTTACTAGAGCCCAAAAAGCATCAGTACAATCTGTAAGTAGAGCTGAGAAAGGGAAGAATATAGCATCATGCTCCAATCAAGCTCCAAGACCATCTCAAAGGTCATCTACAACTCCACTGACTGATTGATGAAGATGATGAGAATGAAATTGAAGAAGATTTCAGAGGAGATGAGGACACTCAAGCGGGTGTGGAAGATGTTGAGTATGATGATGAGGAGAATTATGAGATGGATTTTTAGAGTATTAAGTTTAAAATTTTGTTTAGATTAGTTGTTTCTTTGTTTTATTTTCATTTCTCAGTTTAAAACTTTGTTGAATTGGCTTTTCCTTAGTTTTGTTTTCAATTCTCAGTTTTACTATTATTGGATTGTCTCTTTCTATATGTTCCAAATGATCTATATTTTAGACTCACAAATTGTGTTAATATAGCTAATGGATCAGTGACTAACCTATAAGGTTTTTTGTGTAGACTCACCTCATACAGCAAAGGCGAGGAGCGATTGGTGCCTAGGCTCAAGGCAAGAGCCACACTTTTGTAGCCTCACCTCGCCTCTCGCCATTAAAAACACAGTTCTCAACTAAGATGCTCGAACTATGGGTACGACTGTCCTTTAGTGTTGCCATAACACTTTTTCAACCACACCATTCATGATGTTGGCACCGTGCACATGTATGAGCCGCCGCCTCCAAGATTTGTATGTTCTGTGTCTTCTCCTCCTTCAAGTATCGAGGTGTTAGCCTTCTTCCATAACATCCATGAATGCAGCATCATGGTCATCCTTCAAAGCCTCCTTTGCAACCTCTGCAGCCTCGAGAGCTAAACTTTCTTTAACCTCTAACTTGTTTTGATCCTTAAAACAAGATTGGAAAAGAAACATGTAAACCTTTAACGTCTATTACTGTAATTTATTATGACTTAACAATGGTAAAAGATCGAACAAAATCAAGGCAATATGATACAGACATACGTTGCATGAAGGCTCATCAGCCTTCACTTTATCCCGGTTCCCAGAGAATTTGATTTTTTTGAATCTCACATAGTATCTCGAAATCTGTATCCAAGAAGTAATAAAAACCACAGACGAATCGACTCTATTTAGAGAGACCCAAAGAAAACAAAAACTAATAAGCCAAAAAAAGATAAAACCCTGAAAAAAACAAAAAAAAAAACAATTGTCATCGAATTTCTAAAACGGTGAATACAAGATGCTTCTTCTTTCCATTGGAGTTAGTTGAGCCACTTGAAAGCGTGAATCAGCCGGAGTCGACATGATCACATGTTTTCCTAAACACAAATCTCCAAAACAGTAAGATTTCGACTCCAAAACTTGAAAATTAAATTACAAACTATCCACAAGATACAAAATTAACCTTAGGATGAGTTTTTTTTCAGAGAACGCCGCTACTTATTATTATCTAATCTCTTTAAAGTATATAAAACGATGTCAAGCTACACTAAATATTATTAGGTCAATCGGAACGGTAAATTAATTACCCGATTCGGTTAACTCTCATTACAAATTAATGAATTATATTTTTGTTCCTGTACATTCGAATGTTGATGATGTCTGTGATAACGTTTTTACTTTAATTTGTTGTGTTACTCGTCTATTATAAATTATTTCTGCAATTCCAACCTAAGCTCTATGGAGACAGATTAGCCAAGGTTCTTTAGAGAAGCTGATTGATAAGAATGAAGCAGTAGCAGCAATCCAATAGAAAAAAAAAAATATGAATATAAATTTGACGATAGTATCCGAAATTTTGAAATATAAATCTTATTACTATTCGAAAGTCATTAAAATAAAAATAATTTCTTTAGTTGCCAAACATTGTTACTCCTAAGGGGTTTAAAATATATGAATTTTTAGTTCTTATTCTCAAAGAACTGATTAACATGTTGTATCGAATAAAAAAAAGTCAACTTTAGTATTTCCTTATTTTTTAAGTACAAATTAGAGTTGACTATTATTGGAGATTTTAGATGAGCCAACCATAAAAATGTTTGGAGAAATGTCACCATAGTTCTATATATCAATGGCCGAGATCTCTGATATTACTACTCAGACTCAAATCACCGTCTTGGAAATTGAAGATGGTCAATCCGGGAATCATTCCTCGTCACCGGATTCCTCCGGTCCTCTTGTATCCGTATCGTTCGTTCAAAAGGTGAGAGACATGTTTTTATATTGCGACATGGTTTTCTAAGTTTTATCCTTGTTAGACAAACTTAATCTTGATTTTTGTTCTAATTTTTGGTGACTGAATTTTCTTAGTTTATCAAGTATAAAAGTCAAACCAAACAAACATCTGTATTTCAAATCCGTTTGGTACAAATGTTGGATCTACCACTTGGTCACGTTTAAAATTTGAATTTTATATTTTGATCGTTCATAAGATTGGATGAATATTGTGTTTTCAGGTTTTTGAGAAGTAATGCCATGTAATGCATATGTTAAGATATATAACTAGAATTTATTTTAAAATTAAGACAACCAAAAAACAACAAAAGTACAAATAGTAGCTTAAGTGTCGTTATAGGTTCAATTTATTCTTATCGAACACCTTGAATTTTGGATGTTGCAGGCTTGCAGCATTGTTTGACTCAAAAATGAAATAGTTTTTTTTTTTTTGGTAAAAAAAAAAATGAAATAGTTTCTAAAGAATCTTATACTATAGTATTTAACATATCTTACTATTGTATTCTCTATATATAGTTGATTGGAGAGTTCGTGGGAACATTCACTATGATATTTGCCGGCTGCTCAGCCATCGTGGTAAATGAGACGTACGGTAAACCGGTGACACTTCCTGGTATAGCTTTGGTATGGGGACTAACGGTAATGGTTATGATCTACTCAATTGGTCACGTCTCCGGTGCACATTTCAACCCTGCTGTTTCTATTGCCTTTGCCTCTTCTAAAAGGTTCCCTTTTAATCAGGTGAATTAAAAAACATCTATATCACTAGTAAAAATGCCTCATACTTTTTCTTTCGTTTCCATAACTACCCTAGTACCAACCAGACCGAAAAAATTGTATATGTATGTAATGCATGTGGTTGTAATCGATATCTTTATAGGTTCCAGGGTACATAGCTGCTCAAGTTCTCGGATCAACCTTAGCAGCCGGAACTCTACGGCTTGTTTTCAATCTCAACGACAACGTATGTAGCCTCAAGGGAGATGTATATGTGGGAACATATCCGTCAAACTCTAACACGACATCGTTCATAATGGAGTTCATTGCTACTTTCAATCTAATGTTCGTTATATCTGCTGTTGCTACTGATAAACGAGCAACCGGGTCATTCGCAGGAATTGCTATCGGTGCTACCGTAGTACTCGACATCCTTTTCTCCGGGTAATTAAGCTATAAACCCTTTAATACGTTTTTCAATGGTTATATTGTTAAAATGTACGATGAAACACTATGAACACTATATATATTATGTTTTTCATAAATTGGTTAGGCCAATTTCCGGAGCATCTATGAATCCAGCAAGAAGCTTAGGGCCTGCACTTATATGGGGATGTTATAATGACTTATGGTTATACATAGTTTCACCGATCATCGGGGCACTATCAGGTGCATGGACTTACGATATGTTACGATCCACAAAAAAATCATATAAAGAGATTATTCGTCCAAATTGCGATAAAGTTTCTTCGAGAGATCGCCAAGAAGCTTCTCAAGATGAGAATTGTCTTCTACGAGTGGTTGATCCGTCTAACCAGAATTATTTTATATGTTCATCACCTACTAAAATCGACGACAAATGTAATGTCACATGTAAGTTCGAGTGAAAGATTGATGTACTATTCTCCACACTACTTCAATACCATCTTACATGCGGGTTTTGAGATCTCTCATATATTTCTTGGTGTGTTTGTTTTTTTTGGTTTAATAAAATGGTGTATATATTTTAATTTTATATGCGCTAAACGATAACAATAAAGAATCAAGAAAGTACTGATCTAGTAGTGTAGTTTTCTTGAAAAAAAGCATTAAAACAGATTAAAAAATTATAGATTCGGTGTTTGTTAAAAAAAAAAAAAAATCTAGTGACTTGCACAGACTCATCTGATGTTTTTTTTTTTTTTTTTGGTCACCAGAGTCATCTGATGTTTTACGTGGTTATTATTGTGTCTCATGTTTTTCTTCCTCATGATTTTTATTTGTTTGGACTATCTTCTTATATTAATCTCACTTTGCGTTAAAAAAAAAAAAAAAAGCTTAAATCTAAATTTCGCTGTTGTAACCAAAAAAAAAAATGACGAAGAAGCCTACGTGAATTTATATGTTCAATTTTTTTCCAACATTCAACTTTATATGATAAAATAATATAACGAAAAAACTATTTTCTAGTAGAAAATTTATTTTAATGTGGTAAAGAATTATACACTGTTAATAATAGATTACAATGATATCACCAAAGAATTACAAAATGTTAGTAACTTTTTGGTTTTTTTTTTAATAATAAGAATAATAACTTTTTGGTTGGTCACATTAAAATGTTAATAATCATATTATAAAAAAGAGCTAACAGTAAATATTAATTATGCTTATCCAAAAAACATTTATGAGTCAAAACTTAATTGACTAAAACAAAAAGAAAAAAGCGTCTGTTGTTATTAGTTTTGTTTTCATTGTAAGTTATCCTAATCGATACTTATGTAAACCCATAAATATCCCTAACCACCTTTTAACATTTCTTGTTTCTTTCTCCTTCCCTGCGCCTGATTAGTCCAACAAATCCGATCTACCACCACTCCTCGTCCCGCCGGTCATTTACTGCCGCCGATTCCAAAATTCCGATCAGTTACGGGAGATATCCAATCGCAGACAGTGGTTCTCAGTAAGTTTTCTTATGCTTACTTATACTCTCGTCGATTAAATTGTTTACATAATTTTTACGAAATCAATCTAGCGAATGTTTCAAGGTTGCTCGAGTTCTAGGTCTTCTCAATCGATAACGATATAGATGTTTCTCTGTATGTGTGGATTTATGCATGCCCGCTTTGATTAGTTTTTATTTTATTTTATCTGGTTTTCGCTTCAAGAGTTTTGCAATTTGTTTTGATCGTAGGTACGATCAATCTGGGCTTTTGATCAGCGATCAGTTTTTGTCACTGTTCAGAAATGTCTGTGTGAGTGCTTCTGTAACCCTATTTTCTCGGGATATTATGCTGCCTTTTTATTAGAAATCTCCCAATCTGATGAATCTGCGAAATAGCTTATTCGATTTAAGAGATAGTAAAAGGGATCGGATTTTTTGGAATTCTTTTTTGTTCTTAAAAGATCTTTGATGCAGTGTTGCTTCTGCTCCTGGGAAGGTGTTGATGACTGGAGGCTACCTCATACTTGAGAAGCCAAATGCAGGGCTTGTGTTGAGTACAAATGCACGGTTCTATGCGATTGTGAAGCCGATCAATGAAGAAGTTAAGTCTGAAAGTTGGGCATGGGTATGCATCTTCTTTCTCATTTGTGTGTTATTCGACAAGTAATACAGTTGCAGTGTTGATGGGTTGTTGTGTGAGACGGCTCATAAAACAATTTTTGGTATGTTTGTTTACTTATTTTTCCAGCAATGGACAGATGTCAAATTAACTTCACCACAGCTCTCAAGAGAAAGCATGTATAAACTGTCACTTAAACACTTGACTCTTCAGTGTGTGTCTGCAAGGCAAGACTCGAAAAACTTTTTTCAATTGTCACTTCAACAATTTTTAAATTTTTTTTTATCATAAGTCTTTTAATTTTTTATTTTGGCATATCTGTATGTGTCTGTAGCGAGATGTCACTTGTCAGATATAGCTGGTCATAGAGCACTTGCACTTACATTCTTTTTTATTTTCTGAACAAAAATCAGTGATTCAAGAAACCCCTTTGTAGAGCATGCTATACAGTATGCTATAGCTGCTGCTCATTTGGCAACTGACAAGGACAAAGAAGCATTGCACAAGCTCTTCTTGCAAGGCAATCTTCTAATCCCTGCTTTTCTTTTTAATCATTTCTATTTAATGAAGAAGACATTAGATGATAACTGTTGCTCTAAATGTGTTTTGCAGGTCTTGATATCACAATCTTAGGCTCCAATGACTTCTACTCATATCGGAACCAGGTTTTTTTCTTTGCTGAAAACTGTTGAAAGTACACTTGCATTTGTTGATCTTTCCTTTGATTATTCAAATCCTCTTGAGATGATTGTACAAATAGTTGATAATCGTATTTATTCTCATAGATAGAATCACGTGGGCTTCCATTGACACCAGAGTCGTTGGGTACCCTTGCACCTTTTGCATCAATCACATTCAACGCTGCCGAGTCAAATGGTGCTAACAGCAAGCCTGAAGTAGCAAAAACTGGCTTAGGTTCTTCTGCAGCAATGACTACAGCTGTGGTTGCAGCTCTGCTACATTACCTTGGAGTAGTTGACCTATCCGAACCATGTAGAGAAGGAAAGTTTGGTTGTTCTGATCTAGATGTTATCCATATGATAGCACAAACATCTCATTGTCTTGCACAAGGGAAGGTCGGAAGTGGGTTTGATGTCAGCTGTGCTGTCTATGGGAGTCAGCGTTATGTTCGCTTCTCTCCAGAAGTCTTGTCATCGGCTCAGGTTATATTAACTAGAAGTTTGCTGTAATATATTTTCCGCTTAAGATGGAAGTATTCTGACTCCCAAGTTTTGCAGGTTGCAGTAACAGGTCTGCCATTACATGAAGTTATTGGCAAAATATTGAAGGGAAACTGGGACCATGAGAGAACTGAGATCTCTTTACCGCCACTGATGAATCTTGTAAGCAAACAATCAAACCTAAAGTCTCACCCTGGAAAAACCTGTTGTGAACCTCACCAACTTCTGATATCCTTGACTTTTGTGAAATCTGGTGTAATAACAAAAATGTTGTCTTAATAGTTCCTAGGAGAACCTGGAAGTGGTGGATCCTCCACACCATCAATGGTAGGTGCTGTAAAGAAGTGGCAAATGTCTGATCCAGAGAAGGCACGAGATAATTGGCAGAAGTTGTCAGAAGCAAATTTAGAACTGGAAACTAAGCTAAACATTCTGAGCAAATTAGCTAAAGACCACTGGGATGTTTATCTAGGAGTCATTAAGTCTTGTAGTCTGCTCACTTCTGAAAAGGTATATTTCCTTCGCTGATTTATTGACTTCATTTGACATGTTACATCAAGGAGCAGCTTGGTTGATTTCCTTCTTGTATCTCATTTCTAGTGGGTACTACATGCTACTGAGCCGATCAATGAAGCGATTATTAAAGAACTCTTAGGGGCAAGAGAAGCTATGTTGGGGATCAGAATTCTTATGCGTCAGATGGGTGAGGCTGCTGGAGTTCCGGTAAGTTTTTTATTTATTCTGTTTTGGTACTTGCTTCAGATCTCAACCGACCATTTGTGCATGACAACGTTGTGTTGATGCATAAAATACTCGGCTGGCTGTAGAATTTTAATAGCATACACAAATATAAGGGGTTCCACCTCGTGCATTAGAACAAATTGACTTGTTTTGCATCTTCATTGACCTGGAGGGACCATGGAATTGCAGATAGAGCCTGAATCCCAAACTCAACTTTTGGATTCTACAATGAATGCTGAAGGGGTTCTATTTGCTGGTGTTCCTGGAGCTGGTGGATTTGATGCCATATTTGCAATTACTTTAGGGGATTCCGGCAGCAAACTGACCCAAGCATGGAGTTCACAAAATGTTTTGGCCTTGTTGGTGAGAGAAGATCCACACGGCGTTTGCCTAGAAAGTGGTGATCCACGCACCACAGGTATTACTTCAGGCGTTTCATCAGTTCATCTTGAGTAAGCAACATTGTTTGGTATAGGTGCATCACCGAGTTCGGTTGAGTATACTATTTTGCATATAGAGACTTGGGTGCTAAATTTCTTGGTGTAAGCACTCCACTGTGCATTTTTTCACCCATTGTAAGGTCTTTTTATAACTCTTGGAAAACTTGCGGGAAAATAAAAGTAAGGTTGATTTTGAATGTTCTCGTTTGTGTTTGCTTTCATTCGCTGCTTCTGTTATTGGTATATTCATATGCTTGTAAAGAGTCTGGAACAAGAATTTAAATATAGAGATAATAAACGAATGATCAAAATCTACCAATAATCTTTACAGGAACAAGTTCCACCTTTAAACAGGTGAAATCTGTTTCTATCTCTTACAATAATCTCTCTTTCATAGATTATGGAGATTTTCTTTGTATATGTGTGACAGTCACTACACATCCTGAGGTTTCTAGCTATTTTAATGATAGACCCTGGAGGTGTATACAAAAGTGCAAAGGCAATAGCCACCTTTTGGCTGTGTCCTTTTAGTCTCTCTCTCTTTTCTTCTTCGTCTACGTTTAGCAATACCTGTGTCAAGTCCGGTGAATACCCTTCAAATTTTAGCTGCCATTCCATCTGGTTTAGCATCTTGTAGATTTCTTTGCATCGAGGGTGCGATCTATCTTGTGAAACAAACCTGTGAGTTTTACCTTTTACCTCGACGATGCTAAAACCAGGGGTTTGCTTCAAACCCTTAGTAGCAATTTCTGTTCGAGCTCTAGCTACATCATCCCACATTCTAGCTTGTGAATACATGTTAGAGATCAGCAAATAGTCACCTGTGTTGTGTGAGCCTAACTTAAGCAGTTCACGAGCTGCTATTTGGCCTAGCTCAACGTTCTGATGAACTCTGCACGAGCTTAAGAAGCTTCTCCAGACAACATCGTTTTCCTCGATAGGCATGCTTTGGATAGTTTCCAAGGCTTCCTCGAGCAATCCAGCTCTTCCGAGAAGATCTACAAGACATCCATAATGCTCAGCCGTTGGCTCTACCTTACCTTCCTTTAACATTTCCTTAAAGACTCGACGGCCTTCTTTGACAAGACCAGAATGGCTACAGGCATTGAGAACACTGACATACACAACATGATCAGATTCTAAACCTTCTTGGATCATCTCTGAGAACATTCTTAAAGCTGCTTCTCCTTCTCCGTGCAAAGCAAGTCCTGAGATCATTGCGCTGTAAGTCAAACTGTTCCTACTTTCCATCTTCTTAAATATATGCAACCCCTTGTCTAAGCATCCGCATTTAACGTACATATCTACAAGCGAAGTTTGAACTGCAATGTTGAGTTTGCTTATGTTTCTCAGCAGGAAGCCATGAATGCTCCTTCCCAAATTGAGTGCACCAGTGTTGGCACAAGCTGAGAGAGCACTAACCATTATACTTTCTTCCGCCTTCAACTCCGTTTCTCTACACATTTCACGGAACAGCATCAAACATTCACTCCACATTCCCATTGCTGCACGAGCTGAGACCATTGAGCTCCACGAAGCAGCAGTTTTAAATTCCAGTTTCTCAAAAACAGCAGAAGAGAGTTCCATCTCTCCACATCTTCCATACATGCTGATCAAACTGTTCTGAACAAACACATCATCTTCAAGACCAAGTTTAAACACGTGCCCATGAATCTGCTTCCCTTCTCGAATCGACTTCAAACGAGTGCAAGCCTTGAGAAGAAACGGGTACGTGAAATGATCTGGCTCAATCCCTCTCTCTATCATCTCACTGTAAACACATAAAGCTTCCTCGAAACACGTTTCGTTAACATAACCTCTGATCATTGTATTGAAATCAAAGGTACAGGGATCATCGAGTCCTCTGAAAATGGAAGCTGCGTAATTCATACTGTTGTCCCATCCGGAGTGAGCGCATTTCGCGAGAACGCTGCTAGCTGAGAATGAAGAAGAACAGAGAAAACTTAGCTTGATGAATCTGGCGTGGATTTGCTTGAACTCGTCTACGTCGTTGCATCTCTTCAAAAGGTATAAAATTTCTTGCTCTTTACCTCTAAAGGTGTTGACTGCTTCTGGGTTATGGGTTAAATCGTCTCTGGAAGAAACTAGAGACTGTAGAATTGGTGCCTTAATCATCCTCTCTCTCTAGTAACCATGGGTGTCCGGAATTTTTCAATTTTGTGGAACTTAATTAGAATAAAAGTTTGAAAAGATTTGAATGTTGTTTAGCAGGAGGGGTTTTGAGTCTCATCCCCGGTGAGATTTTCATGGACAATATGAGCCACTAGTTATAAATTTTATTTGGAGAGTTCTGATAAGTTTGTGATGGGTGTGAGAGAACAGAGAGTGGGTGCTTTGGATTCTCTGTCCATGCTTTGTCAGTTTTTGGGACCTACCTTAAGTGGAGATTCAAACACGATTCACCGGTTCGGTTTTTGTGTTAAGCCTATTTCGGTTTGGTTCTATACCTAAAAACTAATAGAAACATGAACGCGCGGGCTTTTTTAAGCAGTCGGAAACCAAAACCAGATAATGTTGACAAATGAATACTCTCACAAACCCTTAGAACTGAAATCAGTTCAAAAGCCTTGTAAAATAAAGAATCAAATCACATGGGTTTCTTTTGGAGTCAAATATAGGTTTTGTAGGTTTTCCGGTATTTTGGATATGAAATATTGGTAACCATATAGGAACCAATTAAATTTTGGTTCAGTTTGGTATGGGTATTGAAATTTGAATAGAATCAGACCCGTAAAAGTTTCGATTCCAATGAGTTCGGTTCTGATTGGTTTACAAATCCAAAAGTAACCAAACAACCTGACCGAATTGAAATCGAAACCTAAGCGAATCCCAAATTTTGGTTTGGTTTGGTTTAAATCTTATAATAAAACCTAACCGAATCCCAAATTTTGATTCGGTTGTTTGCCGTTATCTAGTTTTGTTAGCTAAACTTTAAGACAGTACTATGAATTTTGTGAAAGCTCTTTACAAATAGAATGTCAAATTTGAGTTGGTGAACCATTTTTGTGTTGATATCACATAGATATTTATAGTTAAAGAGAAAAAAATGTTAATAGAGTAGTGAAAAGATAATAGACAGGGTGGGTCGTAGCGCCCATTAAGTTTAGTACTAATTACAAATTTGACTAATTGATAGTGTGTTTCATCTAAACTGGCGCAGAACCTTTTTGTGTGTTTCTGTCAACATTTGAACTCCCACTAACAGAAAGTGAATCAAACCTGCCTTATTAATCACAACAATTTCATTATTTAGGCTCTCCAGAAGATTATGATGAGAGAGAAACAGTATGTAAATAGAGAGATTCTTAATACGGCCAACAACAACGTCACAAACACAATGATAATGTCACCTCTCACATGCTCTTTTTGATTTAAATGACGCAAATATCTAAAAGTCGACAACACTTATGCGCATATTAGTTATAGCATATTACAGTCCCTTCTTGTATTTTGAATGCTAATTAAATTCTCAACGGTTTTCATACACAAGTGGGCAAATAGTAATATTTACTGTAAGATGAAAATCATTAAACGTTGACAAAAAAAAACAAAGATGTGAGTGAGTGTAGTGTAGAGGTACGCGCGTAAAAGCGCGTGGGGGTAAACGTTAACTAGTGTGGTGTTTGGAGCCAAATAATTAGATTGGTCGTGACCACTCGCTAGAAAATAAGAAAGTGAAAGACACGCGCATCACAGAAACCCGTCTCCATCGTCACGAACTATGTAAGGAGAGACTCGTGGGGTCCTTTTTTTCGATTTCATCTGTCTCTATAGATTTCACCGTCTCTCTCTCTCTCTCTCTCTCTCTGTTCTCTCTGCCGTCTCCTTCTCCCTGATTTTTTTTTTTCTCTCAGAGAGAACAAAAACAAATATCACAGCAACCAAAACAGATTCGTTCCTCCTATTACTTCGTCTTCTGAGTTCTTCTTCTCAGATTCAACTTCGCCTTTTTTTTCTTGTTTATTTATTTCCACACTTTTTTCTCTCTGGCTAAAAAAAAGGTAAGATTTTTTCATCTTCTTTTACACAAAAGATTTATTTTTGTTCTGTTTAGCTTTAATTGGTGGCTTTGTGTCTTTCCCTTGAGACAGCTAGCTAACTTTGGTTTCATTCTCTCTCAAAAAGTTGTAATTTTTTCCTCTTAAATTTTGCTTAATCTATAAACAACAACACTCATGATCTGAAAATTTGTTTGCATGTATCCTCAGCAATTTCGATTTGGTAAAGTGGTCTAGTGGGTTTGGTTAGATGTTGAATTATTTTGTTTTCCAGGACAATTGATTTGACCAATGAATTTGTCAAAATGGTATTTAAAAGTATTTTTTTCCTTTTTAGGTTTCAATGAAACGTCCATATTTGCCGGCTCTTTGACTTTGATTTTATTAGAATGTGTGACTAATCCAATTTGATTACATTTAATTACATATCCTGTCCTAATCTACTCTTCTCGTTTTTATTGTCTTTGTGTCTCATGATGAACCAGGAACCTTTGTTTTGTTTTTAAAATGGTGGTGATGTGATTTTGGGAGATTTTAGGGTGTCATCTTGTAAAGTTCCCAATTTGGTGGTTGCTCTTTTGAATCTTTGTAAAAACATGGAGAAGAAAGAAGAAGGTGAAAGCTGGAAAGAGATGGTGAGAAAGATGCTTCCACCTGGAGCTCCTTTACCTGAGAACCCTTCTGAGTTTGATTACTCCATAGCTTTAGAGTACACTGGTCCTACTCCTGTCCACGATATCCCTAGAGTAGCACCTCTTGAGGTTAATTCTCGTGTGAACACTCCCATCCCTTTACCTGTTTCTCGTATAGCCGGAGGAGTCACAAGCTCTTCAGGTCAGAGCCCTAGAGGTTCACCAGCTAGCTCTGAGTCTGTGGTCTCTGTGTTGCATAATAACCCTGAGTCATCATCTGGCTCAGCTTCTGTATCACCAGTTTCTGGTCATCATAGGCAGAATGGGAATCAGGTTAGGAGACCTGTTGTGAAGTTCAAACCTGTAGATGATCATGATCGGGTTGAAGGTAGAGACGCTGCTGCTGAGGAGGAGAACAATGTAGAGGTGGAGACAGAGAGGGAGAGGAAGGTACATGAGTGTACAAATAGGAGTAAGAAGAAGAATAAGAAGAAAAAGAGAGAGTGTTATAGATGTGGGAAAGCAAAATGGGAGAATAAAGAAACTTGTATTGTGTGTGATGAGAAGTACTGTGGGAACTGTGTTCTTAGAGCAATGGGTTCAATGCCTGAAGGAAGAAAGTGTGTGAGTTGCATCGGTCTAGCGATTGACGAATCGAAACGGTCTAAGTTAGGGAAGCATTCGAGGGTTTTGTCACGGTTGCTTAGTCCGTTGGAAGTTAAACAGATAATGAAGGCGGAGAAGGAGTGTACTGCTAATCAGTTGAGACCAGAGCAGCTGATTGTGAATGGGTATCCGTTAAAGTCTGAGGAAATGGCTGAGTTGCTTAATTGTCCTTTACCGCCTGAGAAGTTGAAGCCAGGTAGATATTGGTATGATAAAGAGTCTGGTCTATGGGGCAAGGTAAATTATATATGTATAATGGTTTTGGTACTTGTTTTGGGGTTGGAGTCGCTTTGTTTTGGTGTTTATTGGCTATAATGTTGTTGTGAACAGGAAGGAGAGAAACCTGATAGAGTCATAAGCTCGAATTTGAACTTCACGGGGAAGTTGTGTCCGGATGCTAGCAATGGGAACACTGAAGTTTATATTAACGGTCGGGAGATTACAAAGCTTGAGTTAAGAATCTTAAAGGTAACTTTTGATTTTTTTCTTGTTTGAAGTGTTACATGTCCTGAAACAATCGAAGATAAACCTTGTGTGTGTTTGTGTGTGTATATGTTTCAGCTAGCAAATGTACAGTGTCCACGAGATACTCATTTTTGGGTATACGACGATGGGCGTTATGAGGAAGAAGGGCAGAATAATATCCGAGGAAACATTTGGGAGAAGGTAATGTAATAACTATGTATTAGATCCTTATAAAAGTGTGGCTATTTTTGATAGAACCATTCATGAATTATTTCGTTTGGCTTAATCAGGCATCTACGAGGTTTATGTGTGCACTGTTTTCTTTACCTGTTCCTCAAGGACAACCTCGCGGAACGGTGCAACCACCGAGCAATTATGTTCCTGTTCCGAATTATATAGAGCATAATAAGATACAGAAGCTACTACTTCTTGGTATTGAAGGGTCTGGAACTAGCACTATCTTCAAACAGGTATGTTCAGTGGATGTAATGTGGAAAACATTAAAGAGATAATCATCTGTGGTTGCTTATTGAGTTTACTTGTTGATTGAAACAGGCCAAGTTTTTGTACGGGAACAAGTTTTCAGTGGAAGAGATTCAAGATATTAAGCTGATGGTACAGAGCAATATGTATAGATATCTCAGTATCCTACTTGATGGAAGAGAAAGATTTGAAGAGGAAGCTTTATCGCATACGAGAGGTTTAAGCGCGGTTGAAGGAGATTCAGGAGGTACCATTTTTTTTTTTTGCGTTAGATAACGATGAAATTTGATGTTTTCTTGATGTGTTTCTTGATTTTCTTGAAATGTTTTTGTTCTTGTAGGCGAGGAAGCAAATGAAGATGGAACTATCACTACACCACAATGTGTCTATACCTTGAACCCGAGGTTAAAGCATTTTTCGGATTGGCTTCTAGATATCATAGCAACTGGTGATCTTGATGCGTTTTTCCCAGCCGCAACGCGTGAATACGCTCCCTTGGTTGAAGAAGTTTGGAAAGATCCAGCGATACAAGCAACATATAGACGTAAAGATGAGCTTCATTTCCTTCCTGATGTTGCTGAATACTTCTTAAGCCGGGTATGGGGATGGTTTATGTTTCGGTGTTATGCTTTTCATATTGATTCAAATGTTAAAACTAGGCTTACATTTGCAGGCCATGGAAGTATCGAGCAACGAGTATGAGCCTTCGGAGCGAGATATCGTATACGCGGAAGGTGTTACACAAGGAAATGGTTTAGCTTTCATGGACTTTTCTCTCAATGAACATAGTCCAATGTCTGAATCTTACCAAGAAAACCAAGACGCGTCTACATCTCCGCAGCCAAAGTATCTACTTGGCTCTAACCTTCAATTTCCACAAATCTTGAAACATAAACTTTGGTACTTACTATCACCAATCCTTTCTGTTTTCAGGTACCAGCTTATCCGTGTAAACGCTAAGGGGATGAACGATAGCTGCAAATGGGTAGAGATGTTTGAAGATGTACGAGCAGTCATCTTCTGCATCAGCTTAAGCGATTATGATCAGATAAACATTGCCCCTGAAAGCAGTGGAACAGTCCAGTTTCAGAACAAGATGATCCAAAGCAAAGAACTATTCGAGTCAATGGTTAAGCATCCGTGTTTCAAAGACACTCCTTTTATCTTGATCCTAAACAAGTACGATCAGTTCGAGGAAAAGCTAAACCGTGCACCGTTGACATCTTGCGATTGGTTCAGCGATTTCTTTCCAGTGAGAACGAACAACAACGTGCAGTCACTTGCTTACCAAGCTTTCTTCTACGTAGCGATGAAGTTCAAGCTTCTTTACTCGTCTATCACGGGTCAGAAACTGTTTGTGTGGCAAGCTAGGGCTAGGGACCGTGGGAATGTTGATGAAGGGTTTAAGTATGTGAGAGAGGTTTTGAAATGGGATGAAGAGAAGGAAGAGAGTTACTTAAATGGTGGTGGAGAAGATTCGTTTTATAGTACGGATATGAGTTCTTCCCCATATAGACCGGAGGAAACTCTTGATTCATGATTTGTTGTTGTTATTTTCAACTTTTTAAGTAGAGAGATTATGTGGGAAGAAGAAAAATAAAATTATTTGTAATCTTTGTGTTAAATTTGGTTATTGGTTCGTAGAAATTTTTTATTTAAATGAAATAAGGTTTTGTAAATATTAATGAAATTGGCAAACCAAATTGTTTCTTTGAGATTTTTCACACATACAATGTATATGAAGATAAAAGCTAGTAGAGAGATTAGTTATTTGTCTAGAGAATAAAACATATCTAATCTTGTAAGATGATCAGTGAATTGTTGTGATCCATTTGGACAAAGAATAATATGATATTTTATACAACTTTTAAAACTAGCAAAGAGTAGGAGAAGTTTGGTGAACTGTACAAACACTATCATGTGAATCATGAGAGTAACTTCAATGCAAAGCAAACTTTTTTTTAATTTCCATCTTATCTTCTTTTTCTTCTTTCTATTTATTGTCATCATTTCAACTCTCTCAAACCCATATTTTGCCAATTTTAGTCTGAAAAGGAAAAGAGTAGTAATGGGTCACTTGAAGCTCTCATCTTCTACCACAACTCTTCTTCTTGTTGCCTTGATCCTTTACCTTGTTTTGGTTTCTGCAGATTCTACGAGAACTCGAGCTGATAATGCAATGGACCGTGAAGCCACCGAGGGAAATCAGGCCGTTGGATTGCATAGAAGAGCGAGGATTAATCACGGGAGCAACCGTGGGCCACGGAAACATCTAGTGAATCCAACAGTGGCAGATGTCTACACAGTTCCTGAATCCTCAGTTTGAATTGAAGAATCCATTATACAAGATCAGTTGTTGCAAGCAGTATAACAAGGAATAATATTTCTATGTATTTTCTTCATGTTGAAGTAAAAACCAAAGTGGATATACAAATTACAAAGTTTGTTTAAGTTTAAAAAGTACTTTTCTTTTTTACCATATAAAGGCTGATTTAGTGAAATTTACTTGAGGAGACTCAATGTATAATCCACAAGTGCAAAAGTTAAAGTCTTAAGGGCAAATCATATTGGTGTTGAGACTTGAGATATATAGAGCAATAAGCTTATTGAATCTTTTTACCTATATAATATATATAACATACACTATGATTTGGTTTTGTATTCTCACACACATAAGGGAAATTGTAAAGAACGATACAATAGAGATTCAAGAGTGTTTTGAGGAACAAGTTTGTATCGGTGTGATAATATATTATGAGCTATTTGAGTTTTAAGGAACTTTTTATTCATCCATTCTTAGATGTTACCGGCGGCATGGCATTGCATTCTTCTAACAGATTTAGCAAGTTGTGTTCAGGGGCACTGAGTGATGGCAAGATCGAACGGTTTGGCTGAGGCGGACGAGGCGGTTTTGGTGCGGATCCATCAGATTCAGAAGCAGCCTCATCTTTCACAATCTGCAAATCACCTTTTCTCATCATAGACGCTGATACTCTCTCCTTCCAGATTCTCCCATCCTGTTTTTACGAAAAACAATCACTAACAAGATTACAAAACCAAAACTTTAAGATGCTTTCTATAAACACATGTACACTTAGATCAACAAAAAGAAAACATTTTTGCATAGAGTGTTACATTTAGAATGGATGGTTCAGGCAATGGACACTGAATGGGTAGATCATTGTCCAGAGGCTCGACCGGGTGTTCAACAGGTTTGAACTCTGTAGCTACTTCAATCCCATGAGTAGCAGTTGTTGCAGTTGTGGTAGTTGCTGCAACAACATCAGAATTTGGAGCCAATACTTCCTTATCATCCTGATCAAAAGAGAGAATGAGACATCTTCAGTAACTCAGATTAACCAAACAAAAACCTAATTTGAAAAAGGCCAAAGCTTTTTAAGGTTAATCATGAATCCTTAAAACAAAAACTCATCCTTTGGTTGAATCTTGAAACTGAAACTACACAATTTCAAGAAAATCAAGAAGAGTACTTCGAATCTGATCTAAAGGGGAGATTTTTAAAACCAAACAAAAGATCTACAACATGTTCCATAGATTGAACTTTAGTAAGAATCAAACCCAGAAGCTGTAAAAAGAGAGCTTACGATTGCACTTTGTGTTCGTCGATGACTGCTTCTACCAACAGAGAATCTTGAAAATATACCAACCATGGTTTAATTGAATCTGAAATTTTCTTAGGACTTGTAAAGATTTTAAAAATCTCCCTTGATCTTGATTCTTGACTTGGTAAGAATGCGCCCAAGAATTTATATATAAAGAAGATGAAGATGGAACAACTTATAAGAAGGTTGCTTTATATCTCCAGACGAACTTGGTGAATGAATGGTTGATATATGCTTTTTAATTTTTATTTGTGTTTGTTTGTTTAAACTTTAAAGCTTTGCTTTTTGATTTTGCGTTAGCTTAAGCAGATTATGCCTTCTTCACTCTGTTTCGTTTACTTTTTATTAATTTATTTGTTGTTATTGTCCTCCTTTATTTATTTTTTTTATTTTTATTTTTTTTGTCGTCTGTTATTGTCCTCCTTTAATTTCAGCTTTTCTTGGATTTGGAAAATCTAATAATCATTATTCTAATCGATGTATTTTGTTGTGTCTAATTGGAGAATTAAAAAGTCATAACTGTTATAGATTAGAGTCCAGTTAAGTAAAGATAATTTTGTTATTTATGTCACTATCTAATTCAAACTGATTGAAATAAAGAAAAATGATCTATACTAGTATAATTGTTGTGTCTAATATGTTTTTGAAAACGTTTACCGTTAAATTGCTTATATTTATATCCAAACAAGTTTAGTTAACTTTTTCTATTATCCTTATAACCAAACACAATTAAATATTCGTATATATAATATTCTATAATTAATATACATATTTAAAAGATTTATTCCAAATTTAAAAATTTTATTCTCCTATCATCTCTTTTCGATTTTAAATTTATAGGTAGTGAATCATCAAAATCATATAATACATAAAGTTAATAAAAATAAATCTTTTCTGCATATATTGTGATTTGATTTTTTTAAAACGAACATATATTACTCAATTAATAAAAAAGTGTGTGTTTAAATATATATATATATATATAGTAAATTTACCGTAAATAGTAAATTATAAAATTTTAAGAAATTTATAATTTATAATATATCTAAACTTAATAAAAATAAAAATTATAAGTATTTAAACATATTAAATTTTTAAAATAACACAAACGAGATATATTATATGACGGGTTATATCATATATGACATGACATGATTGAATTGATAATACTACAAAGTAAAATATCATTAATATGATACTTCAATAAGAGCTAAATCCTCATTTTACTATTTTAACAACACTAATATAAAATACGTCGAATCAAAATGATTTAATTAAGATTATATTAAACAAAAATTGTTATGCAATATACCGCAGATTATATACTAAATCACTAAAATTAACAAAATAGTACATTAGCAAAATTAGTATTAATATATTACATTAACAAAAAAATTATGTAAAAACTTGTCACGCGGTATACCGCGGGTTATAATATAGTTTTTAGAGTATAAGGGGAATAAACTATAAAGGATTTGTATGGATATCAAACACCCAATATCTAACTGTAAAATGGATTACTTTACTTTACAAGTCAACTAGTCGTAGACTATTGTGTTGTTTGCTAAAAATCCTCTTTATACTAAAATGGAAGTAGATTATATAATTTTAATAAGTGGATTACAAATAGGTTATATATTAATGATAGATTAATTAGTTACAAATAGGTTATACCGAAAATCTTAAAGAGAATATTCTAAAGAATCATATCATCTAACTTATCATATTAATTTCCTTTATTAAATTATTTATCAAATAAAATATTTTGATATTTAACTTAACATATTAATTTGTTAATTATCATTATACTTCACCTCTCATTTTTATATATGAGTCTATTTTGTGAAATAAATAAATTATCATATTATTTATAATAATTAAAAAATAGTTTTATTTCTGGATATACCATATGTTGAATTTTTAAAAACAAATATAAATTGTTCAATCTATAACATATTCAAGATTTAGTAATATTATTTTTTAAAAATAATATCTATAGAATTAAAAATTTTACTGAGTAACGGGTCAAAATTTGAATATTTAAATTCAATTTCATATTTTTTTTGTTGAATTTTTATAATTTTATATAATATAATAAACTTTAAATAATTTATTTTGAAATATTTTTAATATATTGAAACTTGATATAAAAGTTAGAAACTAGAAACACTCTAAATTGATTTGTTATAGCAATGTCAATAATATGTCACTATAATATGAAAGAATTTCAAGAAACCAAGTATATTAAAACAAAAATATAACAATATTATTAAATTACTCATAATATAATAACTCGCTTTTTAAAAACCAAATTTACAAAATTATGTCTTATAATGACATTCAAGTCATGATGTAGAATATACATTGTTGAAATAACTTCACATATATAACCTAATACAACATATTAAAATTTTATTTTAAAATATAAAATTTATAAAATTTTGTATAAAATAAAATTTGTCCATTGTTATAGCACGGATACTTATCTAAAATCATTAACAATATAAAACTTACAAAATAGGTGTCTTTTTTCAAGTCATTATATTTAGCATATAATTTTATTGCATAATGTTTTATCCAAAAAAACTTTTAAAAACAATCACATAAATTAAAATTTATATATAAAAACATATAAATAAAATGAATTTCAACCCGTGCTCTAGCACGGATCTTAATCTAGTGGATGTTATTATTCAAGAAATTAAATTTGTTTTAATGTAAAGTTACAAGCTGTAATTAATACATTCATAAACATTTTCATATTAAAAAAAATTATACTTTAAAATCTTGCATATCATTTTCAGACTCCATGTAGACTAATTTAGGTTCTAAAAACGTTTTGTATTTAGTCCACTCCAACCAAAATTTATCAATTATAAAATTCAGAATTGGACAGATTTTTCTTGTTATTTCTTCTACGGTCTATATTTTTAGATTAAAAGTTAATAAAATTTAAACGACAATAATCTGATATTAATTTTACCTTGAAATTATCATGTACTGTATGTGAAGGAAGCCTATACTGTCTACACTAATCTGACATCAATTATTTTTCAAAATTAATATATATGGTCTGTGGAGGAAGTCCCAAAACGCAAAATCTCCTTCTAGGACACACGATGCAGTTACTTTCATTCCATAGTAATCTACTGTATGTCTATGAAACACATTGGATTAGTGTTTACTATATAAGGGCAGCTCCATCGGGGTTGCTCATGTTGATGCTTTTATTAAACAAATAATTAAAAGAAGAGAGAAGAGAAAATAAGAAAAACCTAGAGGGCCATTCAAATTTACGAATGCTATCATGTCCTGTCCAGAGTTTCTTTCCACCGTGCAAGCTTTCTGGGATACCTCGGAGAGCCTCTATCACTCTACCTCTGCTATGTTTCGTTTTGTCAAGAAGCTTAAAGCGCTAAAACCTCTATTAAGGTCTTTAAGTCGCCGAAAGCTTAGTAAACTCTCAGAGCAGGTGGAGGTTTCCCACAAGGATCTTTGCCAGAAACAACTTGCTACGCTCTCAAATCCCTCGTCGGCTGCGGAGGAGGCTGAGGACCAAGCATTTCAGCGGTGGAATCATCTGTCTGATCTGGAGGAATGTTTTTTGAAACAACAGTCCAAGTTACACTGGCTATTGGTGGGTGACAAGAACAACAAATTTTTTCACAGAGCTGTCAAGGTTCGACAAGGCCATAATGCTATTCGAGAGATTCTCTGTCAGGATGGCTCCATTGCAAAAACTCAACCGGAGATTAAAGCGGAGGCAGTAAGGTTCTTTGAGGAGTTTCTAACTTTGGAGCCAAATGACTATGAGGGGATGAGTGTTTCTCAGTTAGAGGAGATAGTGTCATTTCGTGTCTCTTCTCCTCAACAGGAGGGTTTGTTGAAGTTGGTTTCTGATGAAGAGATTCGACAAACGCTATTTAAGATGCCGGTTGGTAAGTCCCCTGGTCCGGATGGTTATACTGTTGAGTTCTTTAAGCAAGCATGGTCAGTTATAGGACGAGACTTCGTTGTTGCGGTTCAATCTTTCTTCCTTAAAGGCTTCCTCCCTAAAGGTGTAAACTCAACAATTTTGACTCTCATCCCAAAAAAATCCGACTCTACGGAGATGAAGGATTACCATCCTATTTCTTGCTGCAATGTGTTTTATAAGGTAGTCTCCAAGATTATTGCTAATCGTTTGAAGATTATATTGCCTTCATTCATTGCTCCTAATCAGTCAGCTTTCATAAAGGATAGGCTTATGATGGAGAACCTGTTGCTTGCTTCTGAATTGATGAAGGACTATCACAAGGAGTCCATCTCCCCTCGGTGTATGATGAAGATTGATATCTCCAAGGCCTTTGATTCAGTGCAATGGCCTTTTCTTATCAATATCCTCAAAGCTATTAATGTCCCCGCGGATTTCATTCATTGGATAGAACTTTGTATCTGCTCTGCTTCATTCTCTGTGCAAGTCAATGGGGAGTTAGCTGGTTATTTCCAAAACAAAAGAGGTTTGAGGCAAGGATGTTCTCTATCCCCTTATCTATTTGTCATTTGTATGAATGTCCTGTCCTTAATGCTGGATAAGGCTGCTACTGATCACTGCATTGGTTATCATCCTCGCTGCAAAACAATGAACCTCACACACCTCTGCTTTGCTGATGATATTCTCATCTTTACTGATGGGAGCTCACACTCCATAGCGGCGATTCTAGCTGTTTTTGATAGGTTTGCCGCTGTCTCGGGCCTCAGAATAAACCTTCAGAAATCCACGTTGTTCATGGCTGGTTTTTCAACTCAACATCAACACGACATCCTACAGCACTTCCACTTCTCTGTGGGCTCACTCCCTGTTCGTTACCTGGGACTCCCTCTCCTCACCCGTTCTATGACACATGCTGACTATCTTCCTCTTCTTGAGCGTATTCGTAGTCGTATATCCTGCTGGACTGGTCGGTTTTTGTCCTTTGCAGGTAGACTTTAGTTGATAAAGTTGGTACTATCTAGTCTCACCAATTTCTGGTTCTCTGCTTTCCGTTTGCCGAAGAGATGTCTTCAGGAGATTGATAGTCTCTTCTCGGCTTTCTTGTGGTCTTGTCCGGCTCTAAATACAAAAAAGGCCAGAATCTCTTGGCTTGACGTGTGCAAACCAATGCATGAGGGAGGGCTGGGGCTTCGTCGTCTGCAGGATACGAACACAGTGTGTATTTTGAAACTCATTTGGAGACTAGTGTCTGCTAGTACCTCTCTTTGGGTCAACTGGGTTCGAAGGAACTTGATCCGCACTGGTTCGCTTTTCTCTGTCAATGAGAGGAGTGTTGGTGGATCATGGATGTGGAGGAAGCTTTTGAAATACCGTGACCTTGCAGCGAATCTACATAAAAAGGAGATATCTTCGGGCACTGACACTTCATTCTGGTTTGATGTTTGGAGCCCTATTGGTCCGCTGTTTGCTCAACTTGGGAACCGGGGTAGTATTGATATGGGGATCCCACAGAAGAGTACTGTGGCAGAGGCCCTCTCGCATAGACGACGACGACATCGTGTTGATATTCTGAATCAGATTGAGGGTGCTCTTGACTCTATCCGCCATTCAGTGCAACCTCAAGGTAGTGATCGTCCACTCTGGAAACAAAGGAATGGTTCTTTTAAGAGTATATTCGCTTCCTATGATACTTGGTGTTTGATAAGGCAACCAAACGCTCCCTGTCCCTGGTCTGCAGGCGTTTGGTTCACTCATTCAACACCTAAGTACGCCTTTATAGCTTGGCTTGCTCACCATAATCGGCTCTCTACTGGTGACAAGTTAGTTCAGTGGAATGCTGCTGCAAATGGAGATTGTGTTCTTTGTCAGGGTTGTGGGGAAACGAGAGAACATCTTTTTTTCTCCTGCTCCTATTCCTCGAACGTGTGGTCTACTCTTGTTCACAACTTGATGGGACCCCGGTTCACCACGTCTTGGACGACATTGGCTTCTCTGCTCGTGGACTCTTCTACTCCACGTCTACCCCTGTTTGTCCTGCGGTATGTCTTCCAGTCCACTCTACACAGCCTATGGCGGGAACGTAATGCTCGAAGGCACGGAGAAGCTCCCACTTCGTCATCCACCCTTTGCCGCTTCATCGACAAGCAAGTCCGTAACCGTTTGCTCACACTGACCTCCACCTCTGGCTATGAGAATGGACTCCAACTCTGGTTTCGAAGTCATCCTCTCCAAACCATATCCGTCTCTTAAACTCTTTGGTTGTTAAATTATTGTTCTAAATTGTAAAACCAACTTTGGACCACTGTTGTTTTTTTTGGTGAATATAATTTAACATTCATACAAAAAAAAAAAGAAAATAAGAAAAAACGTTGCTTGTTTGAGAAACTTAAGAAACGTTGCTTGTTTGAAAATAGACATATTTTGTTTGAGAAACTTAAAAAACGTTGCTTGTTTGAAAATAGATATATTTTGTTTGAGAAACTTAAGAAACGTTGCTTGTTTGAAAATAGACATATGTCATTTGTTCATTGGTATACATATTAAAAAATAAATAAAAAAGAAAGATATGTGATAAAAAAATTTTTTTGCCAATAAATATGTTCTGCTTACTCTAATATATATTTTGCTATAGAATGTTTAACATACTTTATTATATCATTTTCATGACCTAATGGGTGTGACATTACCTAGTAATACAATACAATATCTAAAACAAAGGTCTTTAAAGCATATATGGTTTTATCATTATATAAATCTCTCTTGTCTCCAAAAGATTTAGCAAGCTTGTATACGCTAATTATCAAAGAATAGTGTGTGTCTAGCTAGTAGCTAATGACTCCTTTGTTCTTAATTTTTGAGCCTAGGCAGGACCAATCACATACAGTCCCTTGAGTAATCCATCGGCTACTCACTTGTTGTACAACCTAAATCACATGAATGTCACCCCAATTAGCATACTTTGAAGGATCAATACAATTTTCACTCATACACTCCCACATTTTCTACTTAAGGTGAAGCTATGTGGTCCTCCTAAACCACCTAATGGGAAAATATCACATATCTCTAAAAAATATCACATGATCCAAATCCAAAGGAGTCATTGCGTACGTTCGTTTGAGTAATATTACATCAGCTATCCATATGATTTCCGTTTCAATTCACATACTTTGAAGGTTACTGTATCTTTCATTTGTTTACCCAAAAACGAAATTGTATATATCTCTCATTTTAACTACCATGTATCATTAAAACTTTTTTTTTCAAAAAAAATAATATACCTCTTACCAGCTCAAATATAAAAAATTATATATAAGCATATATCTTTTATAGTCTTCTAGTTTAAAATCTACAGTTCGATCACATGATTTAGCTACTAAACACTTCAACCACTTTATTCCAACAACAATACAATATACGATATATGATCCAATACAAGAGAACGCACTATATATATTTTCTTATGGCTATCTCTCATGTTCTTTAATGTTTCAGACAAGCTTATATCAGCTGCTCAGCAGAGAAGTTTGTTTGTCTAATGAATTCTTGTTCTTAATCTTGGAGCTGAGGCATGACCAACTGAAAGGAGGAGTCGCATATGGTCCTTTGAGTAGTCCATCAGCCATTGATTTGTATGCAGCCTCAGTCATATGAATACCATCCCAGGCCACATATTTTGATGGATCATTACAAGATTCCACTCCTACATTCCCACAACCTGTACTAAGGTTGAAGTTGTATGTTCCTCCTACACCGCAACAAGCGGACAAGGGTTCCTTTATGAATCCTGAAAATATCATTAATTTGGGAACTCGGATAATTAACACCTAATCAATCAATTGGTTGTGAAGATGCATGCAGTGGAGGTATCAAGAAGGCTAACCGTATTTCGATGGTTCTTGGTTAAGGCGCAACAGAGTATTGTAATAGTCAGCAAATATGATGTTGACATGAGGGTTGAGCTTCCTAAGTCTCTTGAGTTCTGCCTGAAGCTGCTCGTCGTGGTATTCTGCAAACTTGTTCAGCCATTTCAGACATCCAAAAGAATCGTATTCTTCCAAGTTTGATGTTTGATATAATGTCAAATATGCTACCGAGCATCCCTTAGGGAACTCTCCGGGCACCAGAAATGTTCTTCCTCCCATACCAATCAACTCCTGGATTCAACACAGTCCCAACGCAACCAACACATTATAGTTTTCTGACAAACTAATCAGTTTGTTTTAGTCGTTACTGCGACTAGCAGATCAAGTAAAAGTGTTACCGTAATGGCAGAAGAAATAGTACTAATCACCAACGGAACTAGCTCTTTGACCTCGTCAAAGGGTCTGTGTTCGAAGAATGGCAAATTATAATCATTCGCTCCAATATCTCCCATGAGAATCAAAGCATTTCCAATCATATCTCTACAATCTAAGAACAAATACAAGTGAGCTTTAACTAAATATATATACAGTTACAATTACTCCCCTAATGCTGATCTTCACTACCTGATGGCAAGCCACAAAGATCTGGTAAACTCTCCTTGAAGATCTTAAGCTGAACTCCTAAACTAATGTTGTGACGACAATGGTACCCTCTCTCTGCGAGAAAAGAACTATCCAATGCCGTTGCTGAGGCTACGGCAAAATTAACTCCTTTCTCAAAGGTTCCATTTTTAGATCCGAAGTAAGGAGGCACATAAGGTAGCCCCAAAAATTCAGCTGTAAAGAAAAAAATTGTAGCATCACTTAAGGTTTCACACTATTAACTTGCAGTTCAAGAAAAAAAACAAAACAAAGAAATATTTTACATAAGATTTAAGTGAACTGAAGCCAAAAATATAAAAAAAAAACAAACTCGAAAAAAGCTGCGCCAAAACTAGAAAACAGAGAAAAATTTCACATGAGACAAAACAGATTAGGAAGAAAGAGGCCTTAGTCAATTAGTAACTCATCTCATTTGATTCTTTCTCAGAGTAGTTAAAATACAGACTCAACGTATCAATTATATAAAGAGAAGTACCGATGAAGTCAATGATGAGGCGGCCATCAGAGAAACGACCGGTTGGTTGGTGGAAGAAAGTTTCTCCGTAGGGTGGATAACCGCTCAAAGCAAGATTGTTTGGATCATCCGAGAGACCGAGCAAGTTTCCAGTGTCGCCAATCGAATTACCGAAACTGATGATCGACTCGAAATTGCGGCATTGCGATACCGAGCTTACCGTAGTGACCAAAAGAGTGGATAAAAAGACCAGGCTAATTATTCCCATCAACACATGAGAATCTAGCGATGCCATTCGAAGAGGTCCTAAGTGACTTTCTATCTTTAAAAAAAAAAAAAAAAAAAAAAAAAATCTTTTTATGACTTTCAGAGTAACAGAACTAAATTATATACTTGGCTGGGATGGACCAATAATGAGTTATGAACTAATTGGCTGGGATGGACCGATGACTTATGGACCCATTTCTTGTTGCCTGATCAATAAGGGGTGGTGGCCTGGTGGGGCAAGGCAATTTACTTTCTATGGCCTAACAAACTTTTGTAACCACTCTTTAGAAAATATCTATTTTGATTCATAAAGTCCCTCCAGCTTGAGGAGGGAGTGTACATAGATATGTATAAATGTTAGAATTGTAGTTATTTTATCCTTAAGTAGTCTCATATGTACTTTCGATATATGTACATCAGTAACCTAATAAAGTATTCAGACCATCCTACTGCAATTTATTTTGTCCCGTTTCTATGCAGTGTTATTCAGACCATTTTTAAGTTTTTTTACGAATTATTTGCATGTTTGCATGCTTACAATCACTACAAGTGAAGAGATGTATAGTGTTGGTGACCTGAAAAACAATTGATGCTATTTAGAATTACTTGATAGCAAGTTTCATTTATTATGTGACTTAACATTTACCATAAAAACTGATATCTGTAGTAAATATTCTAACATCGAACGAGAAAATTGTTGCAACTCATGCGCATCCCTTAAACAAAAGCAAAACTGAAGTTATTCTACCATGTCATGGATATTTGTTTATGTTTAAACTAATTAACACTTCGTCATTTCCTTCTACAGTGGAAAAAGTAGACATGTTTGGTTGTAAACCTAGATTGCAAATATGCAATTAAAGGCAATGTAAATGAAGCAACAATTGCTTGGAAGTGGCTAATTGCGAGGATGTCGATTTCTTATCGATAAAGGAACCATTTCATTGAGATAACCTTTGATCCTTCTAATCCAATACCTCTGATACTCTCTCCTGCCACGACTAACTTTTTTTTTTATATGATCGTGGATATAAAGGGCACAAGCAAGATCTCGTGTTGCATGATCCAGAAACCAAATCTAATGATTTAGTTCTCTCTGCCAAATCTATCGAACTTCCTCTTTTATTTTTCTGAATAAAAATAAATAAATAAAGACAGAGAACGGATTTTTTTAATTATGTCTGGAGTTTAATCTCTACTTAATTTATCTCTTTGTATGACCTGATTTTATAATTTCACTTTATCTGTTTATTTTGTCTACTGCACTAGGACTTTTATAAATTAATACTCTTTAAATTAATAGTCATTATATATTAATAAATTCTTCCGGTCCCGAGTTGGACCGGTGTAAAAATTGACACATTTCAATAAAATAATAAAATAATATTTTTTTTTGAAATCTAGATTACAAATATGATCCATCAATATCATAAATTAATAATCAAGTAAACTAATATATATAAGAAAATCTAGTGAAATATATAACTTTGTTGTTTTTTTGCCTAATATTGAATTTGTATTATTTTTGGAGCTCATCTCTAATCTTTCTGACTGCATCAAAATTTATGGTGTTGTGTTCTCAAATCGCATCCAAAAATTGTAAAGAGTATTATACGCAATAATTGCTTCATTACATGTAACTGTTTATTAACGTACCGCAATATCTTCTTCAAATTCATCATCACCATGAAAGATAGTAGCATTGGTTTCTTCTAAACTATGAACTTATACACGTATCATTTTTACCTGGATAATCTAGTAAATTATTGGCATTCATCGTATTACGATAGTCAATATTATTAATCAAATCATCAATTTTATGAATCGTCAACTTCACAATTATTAATTTATTGATAAATTAAAACCTCTATAAATTAATTAAATTTCATAGTTCCAATCTTATTAATTTATAGATATTTTACTGTAATAAATTCAGTTTTCCTTTGATAAAAACAGGAGCCTCTAGACCTTCTTAGGTATAATTATCTTTATTCTAGGATTAAATGGTTCACGCCAATACCTATCCCCTCTGTATGACGAACTTGAACCCCTTATACATGCATGCAGTAAAGAGTCTGCCGGCACTCACTATGGTCCATGGATAGAGTCTTCTTTGCGACATTTTGTTCTGACTACTAATATCGAGAATTAGCCTACGATTGCATCAAAGTTAAAAGATTTTATATCCTTCGTGGTGACATTATGACTTGCAAATTGTGCAAAAGCACGTAATTTCTATTTTTTGGCATCTACGTCCATTAGTCCCCGACTGGCTCTCTTTTAAATGAAGTCACTAACGATAACTTAATATACGGGGTATTAATGTCAACAAGTTTAAAAAAAAAAAAAAAATTTCGAATATCATTTCAAGTTGCAGCCACAATAATTTAGGTTAAAAAAACTCTCTTCCTTTAGTTGTGTCCATATTTGTTTTTCTCATCTCGACAAGAATCATCTTCTTAAATTTAAAGAGTGTTGCTTCTCACCCTCTCTTCACAAATAAATATGCAATCAACAGGATTGTTAATGTTCTCACTAATGGTAACTGCAAAAGACAGCCAAATTTTTCTCTAGATCAGTAAAAGAAGAGGAAATATGTATGTTTTAGTAGTTTTTTTATCGAGCTTACCATGAGCAAAGTTAATGAGAAATCATCGACTCCACCTAATAAAACTGAAAGAGAATGGCGCAAGCAGAGCAGAAGGACGAACTGCACACCAAGACGAAAAAATTATTTCCGTAAACATATAGTTTGAGTCAAGTAAACATATGAATTTCATATGAATTGTCGTGTAACATAACTTTCTAATAATTGGTTATATAACTTACAGTCATTTTTCTTTTAGAGACATCTATTAGAATGATATTTTTACATTTTTAAATTTCGAATTTTCTTATAGTTATGCTTTTTAAAATTTGTTAGAAATACCCTTTTTCGGATACCTCTTTTCAAAAATACTTTTTTTTAAAACATTTTCATTTTTACTCTTTTTACACAATTACAATATGTTAAATATAATTTTTAGATTTTTTTTTAGGTTTGGGTTTTTTATTTTACATTTAAGATACAGTTTTGAGAGGTTAGGGTTTAGTATTTGGAGTTTAGGAAAACAATGTAATATGTTTGTAAAAACTTATTTTGTTAGGTGAGAAAATATGATATATTCTATTTTTTTATATAGAGAGAAATATTTACAATCCTTTTCTTTTTAGGATTAATAATTGATTGGATAATTTCCTTAATTATGCTATTATATTAATTAATTGTGATATTTTTGTAATTATCTTTTAATATTTTTAATTTTTTTTTGTTTATATATATAATAATGAAACAATTCATCCCGTCTTTTTTTAACATGATAATTAACTAGTGATCTCGTACTCACTAACAACCTAGCAACATTCAAGAACAACGAATAACATAAACAACACCAATAATTTAATAAATAACTCAAATAAATAATTAAAACAACAAAGGTCTAACAAATCCAAATCCAACAATGTCAAGAAGCAAACAACCAACATCCTAAGAGCATATGCAATAGGGAGAACCTCTAATAGTCTATCAAATATATTATTTTAATAAATTTTGTATAAGAACTTCGCTAGAAGAGTCGTCAATCTTATGACCTTTTATCCTTAAAAGAGTTCATTCAATATTCATATCCCATGAAAACATATTTTTAAAAGTTCTAACGTCGAATGTTGATTTATATTTTAATGTCAGATTTCTTTCTTCTATCTTTGGTAAAGGTGTTTGATTTCTCTTTTAACAATTGCAAAACTGGGCTTTGGTTTAGGAAGAGGAAAGAAGATTGTCTTGGGAGATCAAAATCCCAAGTCTGTGGTCAGTTCTCAAGGAAAATGTTCGGAAAAGAAGTATGAGAACTGTCGAGGACGACAAGTCTGTGGTTAGTTCTCAAGCAAATTGTTCGACTTTTTGCATATTGATGTTCAAATTTCAAAATAATATATAATTATAAATACTTATATTTTATTAAAAGTTTAAATATTATATATTCAAGTGTATATATATTGCTTTATTTAAAGCCAAAACACTATTTATCTACGATTTCTTGTATTGCGTTGCATCAACAATTTTGTAGGAAACATGTATAACTTTGTTAACTAAAAAGTGATGTTGAGAAGAAATAAAGGGAGATTTGTTAAAGGAGTATGTATTTGAAGCTTTAGTGTTGTACAAATGATGCACTTTTTAGGTCAAAGACAAGGTACCGTTTTATTTCTCAAATTAATAAGCTTCTGTTATGTTGTATCTGCTTCTGTTAAGTAATGTCTGAGTGTATTATGCTTGTTTTTACACATTTTCTGTTTGTACTATGTCATGGGCTATGATTTAGAAAACTATTCTAATGTTTTGAAATATGTTTTGCTTGTTTAAATATGTTTAAACTTTATTGTTTTTGTAACTTTTCCTTTAACTAGGTAAATACCTGCGCTACGCCGCAGGATAATTTTTTAAGCTCATTTTGTTTGATGTAAATATGATTATTAAATTTTTAAATGTTTTTAGAATTTAGTATTTTGTATTTGCTCATTTTAATAATTTTACTTATACTCATATATTTAGATTGAAAAATTCATTCGTATATTTCTAATTCCAAGACCCATTTTTAGATGACAAAAAAATTGTCCAACCAGTTTCATTACTTGTAAGAAGTTTAAGTCTTTGATATAACAACGATAAAATGTTTTTATAATCTATCCATAAGTTATTTTCTAAGAAAAATTTATATATAGAGCAAGCTATACCAGAAAATAAGCATTGGCTGTAAAATAACATTCTATATATATCAAGTTAAACGGATTTTTAAAAAATGTCGATAAGTTAGTTTGTGACAAACTTATATACCAAATTTTCATAAATAAACCTTGGCTAGGATGCAATGATGTTATTAATTTTTATTTTATTTTTGAAGTTTTGTTATATAATTAACGAAATAAATTATAAACAGACTTTCACCTTCATGTAAAAATTTAAAATGACAAAACTGTATATACATGGAATCATGCTGACTCAACGCTATTTTCTAATTGACAAAAGAGAACAAAAATTTACCTTCTTAATGAAGTACTCAACGTTAAGTGTTCCACTCAGGTAATCAGATTTATGCACCTCCGTTAAAGGGACCGACCCATTTTTTTTTTATCACAATATAATTAAATACTCCATAATATTCAATTATAACACAAATTGTAAACCAATATAAACCAATCCCAGATAACCATTTAAACCAACAAATACCAAAACAACAACATGCACAACGGAAACATGAATCATAACCAACAACCTAACACATGTCTATCCAAGGTTCCAACATGAACAATATAACCAACAACACACAAACGAGACCCTAGATCATCCCCCTTCTCATTGCCATTATTCCACGCTACACATTCATTATCTGCACCACAAACACAATGAGATGTGTGAGTATTACCAGAAATACCCAGTGAGACGATCTTTCCATCTACGAGCTATACACACAAGCAAATCAAGAGTGCAACCACAAATAAAACATAGCAAACCAGCCATTGAACAGAGCATCCAATAACACTTTCATCACACCTACACATCATCACACAAAATAAGTCATACAACCCAATCACTCATATAAACACCTTAACAAACTGATTATAACAACAAATACAACCAGTTGAGACTCTCCTAATATCTGAAACAGCGCAGCAACGCCCTACAACAAGCCACACAACCAAAAACGACTTTATAGCAAAACTGGACAGAAACATCATAAAAGAACAGTCTAAAAAACGAAACCGTAAAATAAAAATCAACTGTTAACTATAAAATCCCTCCGGTGAAAAGTTATCCCTAGACGTCACAAAGCTTCCCACAAAATTTCATACCGATCAGAAACCCGTCGAAACCACGATCTCAGTTACAATGCTCGATGGTCCCAACTCGCGTATGAGAAAACGTGTCTCACGAAACTGCCAATAGCTCATTGAATTTACATCCAAATTCACTTCTGTAAAAAGGAGAAAGACTATGAAAGGCTTGGGAATAACTCTACCAAATTTCGTTAGATTTGATATGTCGAAACCGTTTCCTCCCAAAGCCTAACATTATGCTCCTTTGCCTAACAAACCAAAATCTAACCTCCCCTTCCTCACACCTTTTCTCCACAAACAAGTTCTATTTTTTTCTCTCTGCAAGAACGACCACAACCCCAAAAGAGAGTAGAGAAGCGTGAGTTATAGAGAAATTTAGAGTTTCTTGGTTTAATTAAATTAAACCAGAATTTATCTAAACCGATACTAAACTGATTCCACCAAATTTCTGATATAAACTCCAATATTTCATTATTTTTTAGGACACGGACGTTACATCCGTTCTCCACAACGCAGCTGTACCAATATTCACACCTTCATCTTCCTTCTCTTATGCATACAAAGACTTTGACTTAACACAAACGCTATTTTTTTTCTTCCAAAACTATTTATTTTCAACTCCTAAAAAATAACTACCATGTAAAACCAAAAAGGCATCAATTGTGAGTTGTCTTTAGAAACCAAAAATCCATCTAAATTACGGTGAGTTGTCTATTATGATTTCAATTTATAATATAGTGCAATTTACTTTGCTTTTTTTTTGGAATGAATGTAAAATATATTAGGGATAAACCTTGTTTACATCTACGACATCCTAATGCAAATAAGTACAAAAGACCTAATTTGACAAACTAATGAAAACAAAAATAAGTATAGAAGACCTAAGCAAGAAGAAAACACAATACAACTTCCTAAGGACGTGAGCTGAATGTAACGCCCGTGTCCCGAAAAATATGAATATTAGATTTTTATATCAGAAATTTGGTGAAATCGGTTTAGTATCGATTTAAATAAATTCTAGTTTAATTAGATTAAACCAAGGAACCCTAAATTTCTCTATAACTCACACTTCTCTACTCTCTTTTGGGGTTGTGGTCGTTTTTGTAGAGAGGAAAAAGAGAACTTGTTTGTGGAGAAGAGGTGTTAAGGAAGGGGAGGTTAGATTTTAGTGTGTTAGGCAAAGGAGCAGAATCGTTAGGGTTTGAGAGAAAACGGTTTCGACATATCAAATCGTACTCAAAGGTAACGAAATTTGGTAGTGTTATTTCCAAGCCTTTCATCATGATTCTATTTTTTACAGAAGTGTATTTGGATTTAAACTCAATGAGTTATTGGCAGTTTCGTGGGGCGTTTCGTATCAGTCGCGGATTGAGACTAGCAGGTGTTTCGGGATCGATTGCAGTTTAACCTAAGATCTGATGGTGCTGAAATTTTGTGAGAAGCTTCATGACGTCTAGGACTAGCCTTTCACCAGAGATATTTGATAGTTAACGGTTACTTTGTATTTTAGGGTTTCGTCTTTGAGACTGTTATTTTATGATGTTTTTGTCCAGTTTTGCTATAAAGTCGTTTTTGGTTGTGTGGTTTGTTGTAGGGCGTTTTTGGGCTGTTCCAGACGTTAGGAGAGTCTCAACTTGTCATATTTATTATAATCAGGTCGAAAAGGTAAGTGCGTGACCATGAGCTTATCTAAGCGATTGGGTTGTATGACTTGTTTTGTGTGTTGATGTGTAGGTGTGGTGAAAGTGGTATTGGTTGTTCTGTTTAATGGTTGGTTGTTATATTTTATTTGTAGTTGTACTCTTGATTTGCTTGTGTGTATAGCTCGTAGATAGGAGGATCGCCTCACTTGGTATTTCTGGTAATACTCACGCATCTCATTGTGTTTGTGGTGCTGCTAGAGGCAAGGTATGACCGTGGGATCATGGCAATGAAGAGGAAGATGTTCTTGGGACTTATTTAATATGTTTTGGTTTATGCTAGGTTGCTAGAATTGAAATGTTGATGTTAGAATCATGGTTTGAGTTGCTAGTTTTGAGTCTATGATTTTGGTTAATTATTATTGGTATTTTCTGCTGCTTATTTGGTGATCTGAGTTTATGCATATTTAAATAAATATTTTTTTGGGTTATTTATTTATTATTTAATATTATTATTATTTATTATTAAAAAACAGATCAGGTCGTTTCACTGAACCAAAGTCTCAACCCATCCTCCATGAACGATTATTCTGGTTTCCTGAGAGAAGAAGTTTGATTTCTAACCGTCTGATCTTTTCATAGTGAATTGTGACTTGAAAGACGTGCCAAATTATGAATTGCAGTGAACTTGCAAACGATGAATCAATAAGCATAGAAAGGACACTGAAATCTTATTGAAATTTTTTTCATGTGCTCTACCAAAATATTGTAAAGTAAATAATCTAAAGAATCTATTCCAGTCATCAACTAAATATAATTTAGAAAAAACATTTTTAATTTGGCCAAAAAAATAGTATTTAAATACGAAATCAATACTTAAGAGTGTGAAACGACACATTAAGCAAAGCCAATACTTTTTTGGAATTGTGAATATTGACATGTTGGCAAAATTAGAGATGAGTTGTATTAATTGTTATAATTTTATTGGTTACACATTTTAACTGATGTGTCAACTTCTCCTTCAACTAAAAAGCTGATGTGTCAACACATGAGAGAAACTACTTCTTCTTTTATTGTAGGGAGATTTACTCAGATGTCATGCATTTTATGTAATATTACCAGAACCATACAAAACTTTTTTTCATTACTATCATATTTTGAGTATTTTTTTTATACCCAACGTGCCCTTCTTTTATATTACAGAAAAATGTAATTACAAAGAATGCCATTGCCACGTCAGAAATCACTAATATGTATTAAATAACTCAGCCGTAACGCGTTACAGCGGTAATGACGGCAGAGTTACAGTATGTTGCGGCTGATTTGAGTTATGAGAAAACGGCTGACTTACAATCATAACTCAGCCTGTAGTTACGGTTGACTTAACAAAATATGGCTGAGTTATGAGAAAATGGCTGAGTTACGAGCATAACTCAGCCGTAGTTACGGCTGAGTTATTACTCGATGGTTGAGTTGTCAAAAATTTGGCTGAGTTAATACTTCGACACAACTGAATTAACTTTCTCCGGCTGGCTGAGTTATGAACAACGACTGACTTATGAGATATTGTTACGGCTGAGTTATGGTTAAGTACTATAACTCAGCCGTCATATCAGAAAATTCGGCCATCTTACGGCTGACTTAGTAACAAAAGTTTAATTACTAGAATATCATTCAGTTACGGCTGACTTATTAAACGATACGGCTGATTTATTAAACGATACAGCTGAGTAACAGATTTTTAGTTGAGTTATAACATTAAGCGGCTGAGTTTAGCAACCGTTTTTTTTTATTTTTTAATTACTGTAATAGTATTCATGTTGCGGCTGACTTATAATTTTGTTTGATGGCTGATTTAATTAGGCTGATTTACATGTTCGTTTGGTGGCTGATTTGCCACTTCAGACGCATCAGCCATGTCATCATTCCATGTCATCATCTTCTGAGGGAAATACGAAGCGTCGTTTTTTCTACTTCCATCTTCTTCACCTGGTTCAAAAGTGAAGGATTTACATGTTATTTACCTTGTTCTTCACCTTGTTTTGCACTTCTTAATTTTCCTCATTCTTATTAATTTTCTTCGTTCTTTTTCATTTTCCTACATGGATCCAGTTCCGATAATTGTTGTTTCCGGTAATTGGATAAAGAAACACAAATATGTATTTAACACCGACGATAGAGGGTGTAGAGTTGTGCAGATATATGCGGAAACAACGCACGACAAGCTTTTGAAGCTACGTCTTTATGTGGAGTTTTTGGCAAAAGAGTATACCGAAATTAGTGGTAAGGACGGATCGAGAGGAAGGATGAAACGGCTAATAAGTCAGCCACGAAGCATTATAACTCAGCCGTCGTAATAAATCTACGAGACCTTTCGTTTTCCTTTAAATATTATAACTCAGTCGTGAAGTAATATAAATCAGATGTTCACTTTAAGTTTATTTCTTGTTATAAGTCAGCCACCAAGCTTTATAACTCAGCCGTCATATGAATCTAAGAGACGTTTCGTTTTTCCTTAAGAAGTATAACTGAGCCGTAAATTAATATAAATTAGCCGTTTACTTTAAGTTTATTTCTTGTTATAATTCAGCCACCAAGCATAATAACTCAGCCGTCATATGAATCTAAGAGAGCTTTCGTTTTCTCTTAAGTATTATAACTCAGCCATCAAGTAATAAAATTCAGCTGTTTACTTTTATTTCTTGTTATAAGTCAGCTACAAAGTATTATAACTCAGCTGTCATATAAATCTACGAGAGTTTTCTTTTTCTCTTAAGTATTATAATTCAGCCGTGAAGTAATATAAATCAGACGTTTACTTTCAGTTTATTTCTTGTTATAAGTCAGCCACTAAATATTATAACTCAGCCGTCATATGAATCTACGAAACCTTTCGTTTTCCCTTAAGTATAAATATCTGTGAAAATTTTAGAAAATGTATAATATATTAAAAATAAACCTACTTTTTCATAACATCTGAGTAATTTTTTTTTTGTAGTGATTTCTCTATTTATGAACGAAATTTTACTTTTCTTTATTTACCTGTCTAAAATTAAATTCTGGCTTTTATTTTAGAAAACAGGAGTCTAGACCATTTTTACGTAAATATTAAAAATATTGAGACAAAATTGAAAGTATTGAAAATATCTTTTCAACGATGCTTTAAAACCCTAAGAAAAACCTAAATTGAACAAACGACTCTCGTTCAGCCGTTTCAACAAACTCCTCTCTCTGTTCTTTCCCGTCAACAAAAAACAAAGAAATGGCTGGACAAAAGCAAGAGTTTCCCGTCTCCGGCGAACCCTTATCCGTCGAGAGTCCGATGATAAACAAGAAGAAGAAGAAGAGCAAGAAGAACAAACAAGCAAAGGAAGATGATTGTGAAGTCCAAGTGCCTCAAGAGGTCACGAATGGTGCAGAGAAGGAGTTGAGTAACAAAGAGAAGAAGAAGAAGCGTAAGAGAGAGGAGAAAGAGATTGAGAAGAACATCAAGAAGAAGGAAATCGCCGGAGATGTCCCTGAGAAGAAGCTGGAAGCAGCTGAAGATTCGAACAATGGAGAGAGTGAACAACAGAAGGTTGCTGTGTCTGGGAAAGGTGTGGAAGAAGCAAAGTACACAGCTTTGAAGACATTTGCTGAATCGAATTTGCCGGAGAATGTTTTAGATTGCTGTAAGACGTTCCAGAAGCCATCACCGATTCAGTCACATACTTGGCCGTTTTTGTTGGATGGTCGTGATCTTATAGGGATTGCAAAAACTGGGTCAGGTTAGTGTGAAAAGTTTTGAACTTTGGTTTGTAAAAATTGGAACTTTGAGTTTTTTTTGTTGTTGTCAAATTTAGGTAAGACATTGGCGTTTGGGATTCCTGCGATTATGCATATGTTGAATAAGAATAAGAAGATTGGTAAAGGATCAAAGAATGTTAATCCTACTTGTCTTGTTCTCTCGCCGACAAGAGAGTTAGCTGTTCAGGTATGTATATGAATTTGTTTGATCATTTTAGTTATAAGAGGTGAAAGGGAACGTGTGTTTAGTTTATGTGTTTGTTTTGGTTGATTTTTTGGCAGATTTCTGATGTTTTGAGTGAAGCTGGGAAACCTTGTGGTTTAGAATCGATTTGTGTGTATGGTGGAAGCTCTAAAAGGCCTCAAATTAATGCAATTCGATCTGGAGTTGTAAGATTTCTTATTATGTCCTCCTTTAATCAGGACATTGACTTATGCTTTTGGATCAGTCGAGTAATGTTTTTCTTGATTTTATCTGTTAGGATATTGTCATTGGTACGCCTGGTCGTTTGAGAGACTTGATTGAGTCTAATGAGCTTCGTCTCTCGGATGTTTCCTTCGTGGTAAGCAGCAGATCATCTTTTAATAATGTTATTTGACTCAGCCTCGTAGGATCATAGTCATTGCCATTATTAGATGGTAACAGAAGTTCCTACATGTCAGGTATTGGATGAAGCAGATCGAATGCTTGATATGGGTTTCGAGGAGCCTGTCCGGTTTATATTGAGCAAGACAAATAAAGGCAAGTGGTTGTCACATTTCACTTAGCATTCTTGTGAGAAACCAAATTTGGTTCCCGTTAATGAAATTCTTCTTCTTTCTGATCTGTCTTACAGTTCGTCAGATGGTTATGTTCAGTGCAACTTGGCCTTTGGATGTTCACAAATTGGCTCAGGAATTCATGGATCCAAACCCAGTCAAGGTATGTTTCCCTCCTCAATTTATCTGTCCTCACCTGCATCTTGCTCCATTTTCCCGACCATCATTCAAAATTTCGTTCAGGTAGTCATTGGTTCCGAAGACTTAGCTGCCAACCACGACGTTATGCAAATCATTGAGGTATGCTTTCTCGGATCATCCCTGGAGGAAGTAGTCTTTTGTCCTTTACTTGATATTCTTAACAACAGGTCTTTGGTTTGGTTACAAATGCAGGTCTTGGATGAACATGCTCGTGATCAGCGTCTCCTTGCTTTACTAGACAAATACCATAAATCTCAAAAGTAAATCTGCTACTCTATTATCCAACCCCTTCGCAGATCTTTCCTTCTTCACCATACTAACACCAAACATTTTGTTATTTACAGGAATAGGGTTTTGGTATTTGCATTATACAAGGTGGAAGCTGAACGTCTCGAACGTTTTCTTCAACAAAGGTTTGATATTTGAACCCAAACTAATTCCCTCAACAAAAAAGAAAAAGATCATTTATATTTTTGCTCATGAACTGCAATGAGTCTAACATTTACACAACTATTTAGAGGTTGGAAAGCTGTATCTATACACGGAAACAAAGCACAGACTGAACGCACCAGGTCTTTATCATTGTTCAAAGAAGGATCCTGCCCTTTGCTGGTATGTACTCTCATTAAAAATACCTTGGCTGCTTCTGAAACAGAGAATTGACACTGTTTTTATAAATTGCAGGTGGCTACTGATGTAGCAGCAAGAGGACTCGATATCCCCGATGTGGAAGTTGTGATAAACTACAGTTTCCCATTAACAACAGAGGATTATGTACACAGAATCGGGAGGACAGGAAGAGCGGGTAAAAAGGGCGTTGCACACACGTTCTTCACGCATTTGAACAAGGTAATTCTGAAAACACTCTTTTTTTTTTTAGATTCTTTAGGCTTTTTAGTTGAGAATGAGAGAGAGCATTCAAATATGATTGTATCTTTGTTACAGGGTCTTGCCGGAGAACTTGTGAATGTTCTCAGGGAAGCTGGACAAGTCGTGCCAGCTGATCTTTTGAAGTTTGGCACTCATGTAAAGAAAAAGGTTTGGTTTCTTCCATCACATTCTTGATCTCTCCTCACAAAATGCTTCTTCTTCATCAGCATATAGAGTGATTGATCTGTATGTTTTGTTTGATTGAAAAATTGCAGGAATCAAAATTGTATGGAGCTCATTTCAGAGAAATAGCAGCTGATGCCCCAAAAGCTAAGAAGATCACATTCGATAATTCTGATGACGAAGACTAAGTTCAATTTATTTATGATTATCAAAACCTGCCTATGATTTTCGTTCATGTGTGGGTTTGACCCGTATAACATATAAATTTGTCCCAACATTTTCATTATATTTGTATGCGTTATTAGTTATATTCGTTTTCCTTTGACAAATCGAAAAGTCATATTTTTCCTAGAAACATTAAATGGATCATTCGCTTAAAAATCTTCTTGATTATAAATTTATATACTAAGCTTTTGCAATAGTTTAAACTGGTTTTGTTTAAGATCTTACGGTCTTACCACGAAAGAGTTTTTATGCATGTTCTAGTTCACATAATATCATAATTTGTTCGAAGTTTGAGGAACTGTATCGTCTCCACATGCATGAATAACCAAAAGATATATTGAAAAAGCATCTTCTTAGGATCAGTTAAACACCATCATCTTCCCGAGTGATATATTTACAAAACTTTAGTTGCATTAATTTAATATAAGTATGGTTTATCTATTATAAGATTTAGATGAACCATCGGGTAATGGTAACGAAGTCATTTGACTTTGGTTGGTTTTAAATCACGCTTTCAAGACCGGTTTTCAAATTCAGTAAGGTTATCGATTGGATAGTTAGTTTATAGTTTTGTGTAGTTTCTTAAAGAGGTAAAGCTAGTATTCAAACTTCGCGGGGATGTATAGAACGATCATCAGAAAAAATATGCATCCATGCCTGCACATTGATTTTTGATAATTAAAAAGACCCTGAAAACGTGAAGCAACAAGCTGGAAATATGAGCTGAACTCAAAACTGAATACAGTACTAATAAACTTTAGAGCTAGGCAACTAGCCAAAGTAAAATCTCCAACTATTATTACAAAGTTCTAATTTCAATTTTTTATGTGTTTCTTTCACTCAAATTCGCGTCTCTTGTCGAAATTGTCTAAAACTTTGTAAGCAAAACAATTTTCTTATTTGCTTTTCTAGTGGTATATACCAATAGACAAGCAAAATGAGTCTTTATATTGTTATAAAACATAACACAAATATATATAATATTATTATATTACATATGTAATATGTGTGTGAAAGGAGAGAGAGAAGAGGTAAGTGAAAGAATTCATCTTCCTTATTCTTCATGTCTTCATCGACTATATATATATAGTACAATAACTTGGTGACTAAGCTAAAGTACATATATACAATATATATATAAAAGTAACTTGGGGACTAAGATAAAATATTGATAATATTAAAGTTATTTAGAGTAGAAGTAATGTGATGGATAATCACAAGTGTTATTATCCAGTTTATAACACTCCCTCTTGAGTATCCATCATCACTAATGTATTGTATACTGTCTCGTTAAAAAACTTCAATATGGAAAAATCATATAGGATAAAATCCATGATAAGGGAAAAAGAGTACAGTGACATAATCTCTCCTTAGAGCAGACGAGTCTTGTTTTCTTCATAGATTTCGTAGATGACTTACATTTTTCATTCTTTGCTTCGAAAAAATGAGCAGACTTTTCTTCATATCTACCGTAGATGATCCATATCGATCATTCTCTTCATTCTTCTGAAGGGATAGACCTTCACCATTGACGTTCTTCTTTGAGACCAATATTTTGTGTGCTATTTGCTGCCTCGTTAAAAACTTTGTTATGGAAAAACTCAGTGGGATAAAAACCATGATAAGGGAAAAAGAGTGCAGCCACGCGAATCATCATATTCTCCCCCTGGAAGTATCATCTTCAAAAGATGGATTTTGATCTCTGAAGATGCATTATGAATGAGGTAGTCGAAAGCATCTTTGTAAGTAACTTTGCTACATTGTTACTTGAGTTGATGGACTGGCTATCAACTTCTTTATTCTTTTCGAATTCTTGAGTGTAAGAGAGGAATATGTCTTGTTTTGTCGCTCTTGGTGTAGCTTCATTTGATTTGGGCGACATATGCAACATGGTCTTCAAACAGAGATGTTGCCTTTCGGTTGCTTCTTGCTAATGGATCTCAACAAGCATTAACTAGTTGATGCTGACCGAACCCTCAGTTCAAAGTTCTTCGCCAACATGTTACGAGGTTCTTCGGCAACATGTTACGAGGCTCCAGTCTTAGTCAGGTAACTATTGGTTGACGTTCGAGCATCATCTGAGCCATTATGGATTCTCTATATGGCATATGAAGTGCAGTTATTTTAGGATGACTTGAGTAAGCGACGACCAAAGTTTGTCACTAAAACGTCACGAAGTCGTTGTTTTGCTATATATCTTTATATAGATCCGATAAAAATCTTCCATCTGCAAAAACAACTAGACCAAACTCGGGGTTTCTAAACAATAATAAGCCCAAGTCAATCATACATTTACAATAGAAGATACGTTCTAACTCATCTCAAAATCTACTAGTAGAGAATGAGTTATATGCTGCAGGAGATTAGTAGCAAATAATATGCACAATTCATATGATATATAAATGCTCGTCAACATTTATATATGATCGTATATGACTATATATATATATATTTATTTGACTTCCTTTAGAAGTGATTAGTATAACATCTATTTCGATAGATATTTAGTTTGGAATATCTAGAGACATATTTGTCTTTCCAAGATATTTTATTCCAAATAACTCTTCAAGAGTTTTAATGATGTTTAAAATCATCACTATTATGAGTTTTCAAAAACATAATTATGATATCATATATTTTTCGGGATAAGCTCTTCAAGCATTCCATGAGATGTATTTCAAGTCATCATATAAAATCAATTTTGATTGATATAGGGTACTTTAACAAAACATGGCGCGACACACCATTTTGTTATATATCATTATACCCTTTTGATGCTTGGACCACTAGTCCAAAAATTACTCGTCTATTATACGAGTTTATATAGCCTTGACTACCTCTTTTATTGGCCAGTATATATATCTCTATATGCTCACAGAGCGGAGATTTATGATTCTCATTAATCACATTGCGCGATATAATATTTTTCTTGTCGATTATGTCTTTGGTTCCATATTTCCCGTAATGATATGGTTAATCGAGATCTTTTTAATCATTATATAAATGATTTTATTTAGGTACCTGATTTCGTTATTAATCATATCAATCGGTTTCTCTACTTCTCTTGAGAAGTATCTTGCTCCTCTTTAGGAGTCTATGTGCTCCTCTCTGGGAGTCTATTAGCTCTTCTTAAAGAGTCTATCTACTCCTCCTTATGAGTTTATTTGCTCCTATTTTGAGAGTATAATCCTCTTTTTAATTTGCTCCTTTTTCTTTTCGAGGTTTATATTAATCTTAGGAACCAAAGTAGTCTATCACGTTTCTTATGTGTCATAGACTTAGTATGTCATCCGTTAGAGACATTTTTATTTGAGCATTTTTAGCTAGGATGTGAGATTTCTTAGAACTACAAGTTCATATTCATTTATGTGAGGATCAATAATTATATGAAATCTCATCCACCAACTTTTTGCATTTGATATGCAATATATATTTTGAATAGTGATCTGTTGAACTTTTGAACATTCAAGTTCATATCCATTATATTCATTTGTTCAAAGATTCAAACTATTCAATGATTCTTCCATAATGATGGGGAACTTTTATCATCCAACTTGATGATATGCAAATCTTGCAATGCACATCTCTCATAAGATGGCTTTTTATTATTGGCGCGGAGACTCATCTCACGCATCTATATATTTCATCCTCTTTAGATGATATTTTTATGCGGTGTGGATGAGCATTTAAAATAGGTATCCGCACCCATATAAGATTTGAAATAAGATATATTTGATCTCCAATCATGAATATATAACATGGGAGAAATATCAAACTGTTGGCCTCATATATAATATTTATTACATACAAAACTGCATGTTTCATGTAAAAAAAAAGAGATTAAATCACCATGAATCGTTTTGCAATATCTTGAAGTTGCACTATGAGCGATTTATTATAGCTCATTTCAAGAGTGAACATCATGGATGTTCCATTTTATCACATGCGACATATATATGTGATAAACTATAGGATATGACTTCACCATAGTTATATCGCTATGGGGTGTCAAATTCACCAAAGTTTATCGACTTATTCCCGATGTGGAATTTCTATAATTCTCCCCCTCGAGATGATAACTCTTGGAGTTCATTCATCTCGTACTGAATCCCACTTTAGGATCAACAACATACCGATTTCGGTTATGTCTATCATCTTAGATCCTTATAAGATGTGAGATTAGTATTACCCCCTCTCAAGATGATGACTTTTATGTCCATTCACCTTTGATCAAATCTTATCTTAAGAGTGACTTTATTTGGGGTTTAATTTGGGGATTTATGAAAGAAATCAAATCATCATATATCTTATTATATAAACCTTGGTTTTTAAAGTTAGTAACTCACCGGATCGTGACACGTGTTAGTTTTAACGATTAGATATCAAAGTTAAAAACTCACCAGATCGTGACACATGTCAATTTTAACGATTAAATATCAAAGTTAGTAACTCATGTGATCGTGACACATGTCAATTTTAACGATCAGAAATCACAATTTTCAAAGTTTCGTAAAACAAAGCATAAGATAATTGTAATCTTATTATATTAAAAAAAATAACTAAGATAAATATACTATGTTCCATGATTCCATCCATATCAAAGTTTCAATGTTATAAAGATTCTCAACTATTACATGGTAAAATAAATATACTATGTGCCATCCATATTTGGTCGTATAATTATACTATATAACCTCACATTAAATTTTGTGTCTTTATTTACACAAAAAAACAAATAAATAAATTTTATGTCTCTATCGTTAGCCAATTTCGGACACTGAGTACTGCAACAAGATTTGTGAAGGCACATGCGAAAAAACGAAGATAATGAAAAACCGATTGGCAGTCTCAGGAAAAAAGCTTGAACTGAAATTTGAACTTATATTTTTTATTATATTAAAAATTTTATTATATAAAGTTGGGTTTTCAAATTAGCCATTAACATAATCATGACACGTGTCAAGTACACTGATGAGATGTTGACATGTATGAAAAAAATATTATTTTTCAAAACAGCTTATTAAGAAAATAATATTAAATCTAAATAAAATTTACATATTTATATCTAAAAAAAATTCCTAAATCAAAAAGGAAAATTAACAAAACTAATCTATTTTTCATTATAGGTTACTTATATTATACGTGTTTTCTCAATAAGATTTTGACATGTATAAACAAAAAATTAATTCACTAAGCATGTATAGTATTATTAATAAATCAATAGTGAATAACAAATTTAAAAAGAATAACATATTATTTTTTTTGAAACATAATAGGACAGCTAATTAAGAAAATAACATTATATCTACATAACATCACATGTTTATATCGAAAGCTTTGATCTTTGATTTTTTTTTCTGATATAATTTTGTCGATCTATTGCGTGGGTCTTTGATTCGTGCGGGTTTTTCAATGGAAGCTATCAGATGCAATGAAATGAAATCGAAGTATATAATGCCCTCTAATTTAATCGAGGATGGAGACACTGATGGGGGTTCAAAAAGTGATTCTACAGTTAGTAGCATTATAAGTTTGGAAGATAAGTCGGTGGTTGATGTTTCTGGTCAAAATTTAGAGTTGTCTTTTCTGAATAATGTTGATGATTATGGTACTGAAACAATAGCTTGATCGATAAATTGAGAAGCGGTTTCAAATTGGAGAAGTTGGAATCGTATACCATTTTAAAATTGGTTTCAAACTGGATTTATGTGTTTTTTTATCGGATTAGGTTCGTAAACCATTTAAACCACATATATGGAAAAATATATGAGAACTTTTGATTTGGGTAAAAATAAGTTGAGAAGTTATGATTCGAGAATATTTGAGACAAGGTCATAGCTTTAAGTTGTTTTGGTACAATTGGATACTTCTGAAGAGTAAATAGGTCGTTGATCCTTAACGTGATTGTGACATATGTCATGTTTTGGATTGTATTTAAAGTTTCTATTTTGTATCTCTGAATTATGTAAGACTTATATATATCATCATGATTATAATTTTCAAATTTTTATTTTTATTATATTATATTAACTTTCTTTCGATTTCTCAACTTTGATTGGGTTATTCATAAAATCATTGTAATCGAGTAGATTATTTTCACCAGTTATTCATCCAAAATATATTTGGAGTAAAAAAACTTCATGGTTAAAGAAATTATGTCACAAAACAATTTTAGTAATTATAAGATTTATAATTATGTAAAAATGAAAGTAAATCAAAATAAAATTTGTTTAATTTGTTTAGAAGACATTTTATAGGTTGTGATAAAGAGCATACTTTAATAATAAAATAATTTTGCGTGTAAGAACATATTTTTAATGGTAAAACATAGAGTAAAATTATATATGGTTAATTATTAGATGTTGCTTTGATGAATTTGTTGCATGTAAAATATTTTGTGAATAAGTTGTGAAATGTTTTTGAAATTTGACAATAATAATATTTGTTATGATGAGTATTTGCCAAAAGTTTTAGTGGGATTTAATTTAGCTTTAGATTATTTTAATAATTGTTATAATATATTAAAAATATATAAATATAAATAAACGTATGAAGGTAAATACAAATATTCTCTAACTTAAATTATTTATATATTTACTTTAGGAAATAAAATTTCTTTATATATTTTCAAAAAATTGTTTAAGGTTTAGGATTTATTTTTTTAACAATTTTTTAAACCCGCACATCGTGCGGGCCATTATCTAGTATATATATAATGAGCTAGTTAATCCAAAAGGATGGTGAATTGACCAACACTATATGATTCCGGAAGCATAGCCTACTACAGAATTACGGATGAGGTATACAACCATCGACTCCATAAATAATAAACTAATATAAATTCAACATAAATTAGATATTACCTGAAATATGAATAAAGTGTTGTGCTTACAACTTCATGGAATATGAACGGGAACATGCAATACTTTTAAAAGAACTGTTGTTCCTTTAAACAAATTCTCAATGATTTTTAATATCATTGATTGATCGGGATGGCTTGACCGGTAACATTATGCTTGAAGCATTACGGAAATTCATATTTGCTATCATTTTGCCATCTTTTTTTTCTTGTATGATGTAATCATACATGCGTGTCTCCAATATGGTCAAAAATTGTGATACCAATTTTCTTGTGATGCTCATCTAGACGTTCCAATTACTTTTGCACTGTATAAAATATATGTACACGTGCTTTATATATTCTCATCAAAGAAATATATTTTTGATTATAAAGATATTTTATTATCTTTAAATCTTATATAACACATATAGTTATTCTTTACGAATAAATAAAATTAAATAAACAAACATATAAATTCAGAAAATAAAATAAGAGCTATAGACATATATATATAATAATTTAATAGAAATAACTTTTCTTTGATCGTAGAGTAGGCAGAGCCTATCATATATAACGATCAATCCGGAAAAGGCAAAGCTTTTCATTGATCATGAATGAGGCAGAACCTCTATATGTATAACGATCAATCCGGAAATGACATAGCCTTATATTTTATCGTATAGAAAGCAAAGCCAATCTTTCAGGAAAGGACATAGCCTTTTGTTAGATCGTAAAGGAGGGGCGAAGCCTACCATATCAAATGATCAATCCAAATTTTATATAGCTTTATATATGATCGTAAAGGAGGCAATACCTACTATATATGACGATCTATCTATCCAGAAAAGACATAGCTTTTATATTTGATCATATAGGAGGCAAGGCCTACCATTTTTAACGATCTTTCCGGAAAAGATATAGTCTTTTGTTAGATCTGGAAGGAGGCAAAGCCTACCATATAAAACCATCCATCGAAAACTTATATAGCTTTATGTATGATCGTAAAGGAGGCAAAACCTACCATATATAATGATCTATCTATCCGGAAAAGACATAGCTTTTATTTGATCGTGAAGGAGGCAGAGCCTACCATATATCTAACGATCTATCCGAATATGATTTAGCTATAAATTTGATTGTAAAGGAGGCAACGCCTACATCTTATGACGATCAATCCGGAAAAAGGCATAATTTCACGATGTCTATAATATTTATGTTCTATAAATATAAATAGAAACAATATAAATTTACTTACCTCGTAAAAACTTCAACGATAAAGACATCGTGCTGATAACGTGTTATAAAACATAACGCAAATATATATAATATTATTATATTACATATGTAATATGTGTGTGAAACGAGAGAGAAGAGGTAAGTGAAAGAATTCATCTTCCTTATTCTTCTTGTCTTCATCGACTATATATATATATATATATATAGCTAAAGTACATATATACAATCTTATTATATAAAGTTGGGTTTTGAAACATTAACAAGATTTTGACATGTGTCAAAGTATCAATATTAGATTTTGACATGTGTAAAAGTTAATATTTAATAGCAGAAATTTGATTACAACAAAAATAAAATATTTTGTTTTCTTGTAGTATTTTTAAATTGTTTTATTTAATTTCTATTTTCATCTTTGAATTATTTGGGATTCATATATTACTGTGCTTATAATTTTCTACTGTTTCTTTAATTATGTCAAATTAATTTTCTTCTAATTTCTCAACCTTGATTGGTGGGTCATAAACCCTTCTTTTTTTGCAAACATAATTGTTACTATTATTCATTCAATCCTAAAGGGAGATGACGAGTAGAAGCTCATCAACTTAATGGGATAGATAAAATAGGCTAATCAAACACAAGCTTACAACAAACATAGATAGATAGATTAGAAAAACACAAATCGTTGTTGATAGATCTATAAGAGCTCAAAGGTTGTAATACCCTGGTTTGCGGAAAGCCTCTCAGACGTAACAAACCGGCCATCGAATATGGGTGGATCCACGAGCTGGGAACAGATGTAGGGCTCACTTACGAAGGTGGACCCATGGACTGAGAGTGGACGTGGGCTCACTAATAAAAGTGGCGGTTGAGGCGTTACAGAGACAGAGACTACATCACGGTGTGTCAAAGACACTTCCATGAATATATTGGAAAATTTAACATTAGTTACTATCAAAATATTTTGTGACTTTAGAAAAAAGTTTTAATTTTCATTGGTTGTTGGAGCAAGCCATTTTGAGATACCAAAAAGACGTGAACATGTTCTCTCCATACAAGAGGAGAGCAGAGCCAAGGTTCTCTCTATGGTGGAGAAGGTTGGACACAAGGTTATCTCTCCAAGAAATGAAGGTGGAGGAGATTGGACGCAAGGTTCTTTCCATAAGGGATGAGGACAGAGACAAGGTTTTCTCCATGGTGATCATACGTTATTGTGATGATACATTATTGATTAATATATTATTTAATATATTTTATATTCAAAAGATTGTTTGAGCCAATAATTTTAGTAATTAAAAAACTATGCAGAAGTGAAAGTAAATAGTTGGCTTAATATGTTCATATAGACATTTTCTAAGTGGTGATAAAGAATATATTTGTAACATAAAGTATATTTAGGTGTAAAAAATATACTTTTAATAGTAACATACATAAAAGATTTGTAAATGGATATAAATCAATGTATTATAGCAAAAATAAAATTTATAAATAACGTACAACAAATTTTAATATATTTTTGTTAACTTTAATTTAATTTATAAAAACTTTCAACCCATATATTGGACGGGTCCTTATCTAGTATATATACAGCCCTCGATTCAAAGGCATGGCGAGAGGGGCGAAGAACTAGGGGACCACAAAATTTTGGAGTCCAAAATTTATTTTTCCTTAAGAATTATGATCGATTTAAAAAAAAAAAAACCATAAGAAAAAAAAAATTTCTTTGTTCCACAGTCCATAAAAGACCCGTTAATGGTTAAAATTATTTTATTTTTCATTTTTTTCATCTAAAGGGGTCCATAATTGATGAATCATAGACCCTTTTTATAAAAAAGACCCATTTTTTGTGTTTCGCCGAGGGCTTTCGAAAAGTTTGAGACGGGACTGTATATATATAAAAGTAACTTGGGGACTAAGATAAAATATAGATAATATTAAAGTTACTTTAGAGTAGAAGTAGTGTGATGGATAATCACAAGTGTTATTATCCAGTTTATAACATTTTTTTTTTTTTTTTTAATTTTCAATTTACAATGGAGTATCAACTCCTAACACACTTGGAAGCACAAAGCAGAAAAAACAAAAGGGTTTTGCACTCAGAGATAATAACATAAAGCCACACTGTATCATTTGCAAAAAAGGAAAAAGGAGACTTAGTCATATGACTTAATCAGTCTTGCTGGTACTTTGAGTTGCGCCATCAATCTTCTGCGAGTTGGCCTTTCATCTCCTCTGATGCTTCTTCACCTTTAGTACCCTCACCTCGAGGCTCAAATCCTTCAAGTGTAAGACCTCCTCCTTCTTTTATTGTTGCATTAATAGAACAATAATATTTTATAGATCCATCAGATTGAGAAATCCCTAAGAAATCATCCTTACAATGTATCTTGATATAATTTACATATATATTTATATGAATATCTATTTTATCCCAATATGTACTAATTCTAGAATCTGCAACACCAGAATGCTTGCCAAGATTATCATTAAGATAAAGAATTTGAGCCGGATTGGTTTACTTCAGCCGATATCCGTTGAAATCTTCTGGATCATATATGTTAATCTCAGAATATTCATCAGTAGTACTGATATACTCATTAATAACGTTAGTCTCTGAATCAGCAAGAGAATACCCCTTACCACCACCATCACGCGTCATGTATATTTGTACACGCTTCCTAGAACCATTATGAGCTTGAAAATTGGATAGTCTTTGAAAAATAAATTGAATATAGCTCTTATTGGGAATCCAATTGGATAGTCTTTGAAAAATATACAATAAAATTGTCGCTGATTTGACAATAGAGGCGTCTCTGATTTTATACGACCAATGATTGTTTAACCAGCGACAGAAACGTGATAAATAGATGCCACAGGAACGTGACGCTTATCATCGCACAATAATAAGTTCGTGTAATTTACTATCGCTGATGGTGTTTCTGGCAACAACTAAAAGAAGACAGTTTTGAATAGGACTTTGTGCAAGGCTCGTATTAATATTTATAAACTGGGTCATTCTTAATACTAGTTTTTTTTTTCATTGACCGAGTAATAAAAATAATTTGTAATCATTCTAATTAATTCTAATTTAAAATACTTTGCAAGTTTGGTCATTCTTAATAAAAGTAATTTGTGAGCTGGATCTTTCTGTATGATATATTTTTGTAAGTTGGATCATTCTTAACAAACATAATTTATATGTTGACTCTAATAGCGGGAAAGACAATGCCGTCTTGCTTAGAAGTCATGTTGGGCAGGAGGTAGATTGCACCAATTTACAATATCATTGACATTTTTTTTATTTTTTTTATCATTGACATACACCAGTTGCTCCCATTTTTTGCTTATGTGTGAGAAAAGTGGAGACTGGAGAGTAGCGTTGGCGAATGTGTTTCCATCTAAGATTCTTGAAAAACAATAGGAATTAGTGTTAGTGTATATATGGATGAATTAATTGCCCAATCCAACTTGATATGTTGTCGGAGTTTGGTGCACTCTCCCCGCTAGTAAATTGGTTCAGGAGCCAGATTGGAAAGATTCGAGTCACTCGGGTACTGCTGCATACTCTTACCATATTAAACCAGTGAAGACGGTTTTTTCCAAGACAAAGAGCTATAGTAGGAGGGTTGATCTTGTTCGATCTTATCTATTTATGAGACGTGCAAAAGATAAAATTAGCATGAACAAAAAAATTAAACTAAAAAAGAAAAACTCAATCCCAACTTTGTGTAAAACACACAATTTAAATTTTCTATCGATTTTTTTGGAAAATTATCCAAAATGTACGATTGAAAAACACAACTTTTGGTGGCATTTATTCGAGATAGATTCATCATTCCAAAAATTATTTGTTAAATCAATAATGAGAGAAATTTCTTGATTTTTAAAAGAATGAATGCTAGAAAATAATTTAGAAAAATGAATAAACGGTTGAGATTGAAATTTTAATTGATTTTGTGTTATGGCAAAAAAATGAAAACAGTTCAAACAAACAAATATATATAGATTTCAAAAGATATGAATATTCTAATCAACACAACTTTACAGTGAACAGTTGTAACTTTTCTTAAATAACCGTTTTAATGATCCATCAAGACTTTTCAGAAAATATCCAAAAGGTATGATTGAAAAAACACAACGGTTGCTCGCATTTATTCGGTTTATTATTATTATTATTATTATTATTATTATTATTATTATTATGATTATGATTATGATTATGATTATGATTATGATTATGATTATGATTATGATTATGATTATGATTATGATTATGATTATGATTATGATTATGATTATGATTATGATTATGATTATGATTATGATTATGATTATGATTATGATTATGATTATGATTATGATTATGATTATGATTATGATTATGATTATGATTATGATTATGATTATGATTATGATTATGATTATTATTATGATTATTATGATTATTATTATTATTATCATTATTATTATTATTATTATTATTACTATTATTATTATTATTTTGTCTCTTTTTGCAAATAAGAAAGTGGATTTATGTTCTTATATTTAAGGACAAACCCACATTAACTTCTTCTTCTTTTTTGTTTTTTTTTCTGGGCTTTGTGCTTTCCAAGTTTGCAGGAGTTGAGACTCCATTATCAATATAAATAAAAAATAAAAGCAGGTTATGTTTGCTTATTAAAAGAATTGTTTTTGTGTTTTATTACTAGTAGAAATAATAAGATATTAGTTTTGCCAGCCAAATTTTAATTTTTTTTTTGACAAAAAGATAAAAGAAAATTAATTCAAGAAATAAATAAAAATTTATTAACGAACTTTGAGGAAAATACTTGGATATTTTGCTCTCTTTTTCTTTTCAATATGAAACTTTTTGTGCGAGGATTCAAAATATTTGAAGTTGATTTGTGAATGGATCAACAGAGTTTGAAGATTACTTCGACCAAGTTTTTACTAGCTGGATTAAAGAATAAAGAATAGTACTGTTCCAACCAACCGAATCACTCTTGAGTTTACCGGTTTTGGTATATTAATTACTAACAGTGATAAAAACAAAATAAATACAATACAAAAACAGACCGAATTACGTAACTCACTTGTGGTGACCAAATTAGAGAAAGAGGTGAAGAGACAAACTACAATCTCTGAACATATTCCGAAACTACAAATATAAATGCTACTAGTAGCATTTTATTCATTTTGCATAATTCATAATTGCATCATAAGATAAATTCAGTTTTTTTTTTGTTTTAAAACTTTTTGGAGTTAAATATCAATATTTTATGGATATATTAAAAGATTCAAAATCGAATTTAAGAACATTACTAATGTTAGAAGTTTAAAACTCAGAGTGAAAACAAAATTTCATATATACTTTTCTAGTGATATATACACAAGAAAAAGACTTCCTATAGGCAAACAAAAAGCGTCTTTATTCAGTGTTTTATTTTCAATTTACAACGGAGTCTCAACTCCTAACACATTTGGAAGCGCAAAGCAGAAAAGGAGACGTGGGTTTTGCCCTCAGAGATAGGAACATAAAGCCACTGTATTATTTGCAAAAAGAAAACAGAAATAAAAGGGAAAAGGAGACTTAAGTCATAAGTACTTTGAGGTACGCCATCTTCATCTGCTAGTTAGCCTTTCATCTCCGCTGATGGTACTTCATCTTCACCTAGAGGCTCAAATCCTTTAAGTGTAAGACCTCCTCCTTCTTTTCCTTTTACATTAATTTGATTATAATATTTTATAGATCTATCAGATTGAAATATCCCTAAAGTAGAATAATCAGCCCTTATATCGATTGAACTTTTATGTATAAGTATATAAATATTTGTTTTATCCTGATATGTACGAATTTCAGAATCTGCAACGCCATGACTCTTGCCAAGAGTATCATTAAGATAAAGAATTTGAGCCGGATTGGTGTACTTCAGCCGATATCCTTTGAAATCCTGTAAATTAATCTCAGAATATTCATCAGAAACACCGATATAATCATTAATATCTTTAGTTTCTGTATCAGCAATAGTATACCCCATATCACCAGGCTTCATACTCGTATATATTTGTACAAGCTTCGTAGAATTATTATGAACTTGTTTTAGATAAGGAGGCATATTATATATACTATATAGAGATATATTTGCAAAAGATTTTGATGTGAGAACTAATGAAGAACACCTTCTTCTTAAATAGATTTTTCATTGTGAACTCAACGGCTAAGATCTTTCGACACTCCTTCTAATCCAACGGATAAAATCTTGGGACAACTGAAGGAGGAGGTAGTATTATCTTAGACGGCTAAGATTAAGTATTTCATTATAAAAGAATGCTTACATTATACAATGATGTAGTACGTCATGAATAGTATAATCTAACTAAACAACTCTAAATGTTTAGTGCATATAAAAATAACAGCAATTTCTAAAGAAGAGTAAGCAATAACCTTTTTAGTTTATCAAAAAAAAAAAATTACTCTAGTCTTAGTATACAATTAATCACTTCTAACGATATCAACCGACTGTCCGATCCCTTGTCAGTATCCAAAATATGTAACTCTGCGTCATCTTTAGGGGCTATATCTCCATTCATGCTTATTTACAGTTCTCGGACAGACTTAAAAACATATAAAGCAACCAAATACGAACCTGTCCGATCCAACCAGACTCTTGAACCGATGTATCATGTACTAGTACTAATGTGAGTCACATAGGTAAGTCTGGCTTAGTGGGACAGTGTGTTGGTTCAAACCGATACGAAAACATATCACATAGTCTGGAAATAGTCATGTGATTCGAACACCTCCGATACAACAAGACTCTTTAACTGATTTACTACTAATCTACTATGAGTCACATAGATATGCCGGGCAACATATCAAGTGGATATAAGGAGAATCCCTTTGACAAAACGTTGCTCTTGCTGGTAATGGTGTGCGCCCAATTACACTAACATTTCCTCCCGTTTTTTGATGAATGTTTGGCGGAACACATAGTTGTGGAATACATAGATATATTGAAGATGCATTAAAAATTTAAACACATCTAAATGTTCAATGCATCTAGACCATTTCCAATAATTTTTCCTATTTTTTTCTTCTATAATAGAGGTGAGTTTTACTCCAACCACTTTTATTCTCATTTCTAAAATAAAGATTGCTATTTTTTCCTCTATAAATAGAGGAAACCTTTGTAGGAAAAAATAGACTTCCTCTATAAATAAAGAAAAAATAGCAATCTTGATTTTAGAGATAAAAATAGAGGTGGATTGAAGTAAAACTCACTCCTATTATAGAAAATCTCTATTATAAAAGAAAAAAATGAGTACTATTGGAGATGCTTTTAGCAGGGAGAATGCACCGAACTCCGACTATATCGGATTGGATTAGGGAAATCCCCTTTGGCAGGCAAATAATGCTCTTACTTTGGCTCTAATCTGGTAAGGTTATGTAGCCATATGAACTAACACTTCCTATTGCTTTTGAAGAATCATAGATGTAAAACACCTTCGCGGAACTCCACATCCCCTACGTGGAAGCAAAAATGGGAGCAAATGGTGGAAGTTATTTTTTGTAGGCCAACTTATAGATGCTAGAAAAAAATAGATATTAGAGAACCATTAGAGATGCTAGAAAAAAATTGGAAAAACCAGGAAATTGTCTTATAGCAATGGTCTTTCTGTATTTTTACAGCAAATCAAACTATACTTAGATATTAGATTGATTAACCAGCGACCGCAACGTGATAAATAGATGTCGTCGGAACGTGTCGCTAGTCATCAGAAACAAAAAAAAAGCAGTGAATTTATTATCATCGATGGTGTCGCTGGCGACAATTAAAAGATTGAAGAGAGCATGACCTATATGAACATAATTTGAATAGGACTTTTGATATACGTACATATAAATATTTATAAATTGGGTCATTTTAAGAATAGTTTCTTTTCATTGACGAGTAATAAAAATCATTAATAATCATTCTGATTAAAAATACTTTGCAAGTTGGGTCATTCTTAATAAAAGTAATTTGTGAGCTGGGTCTTTATGTATGAAATATTGTTTGTAAGTTGGATCATTCTTAGTAAACAATATTTGTGACTTGGGTCAGTAAAGATAATTTATAACTTGGCCTAATGCATGGCGGAGTGATTGTTCCCCGGGGCGAATCATTGACATACAAAGAATAACTTCCACCATTTGCTCCCATTTTTTGCTTCCACGTAGGGGATGTGGAGTTCCGCGAAGGTGTTTTCCATCTATGATTCTTCAAAAACAATAGGAAGTGTTAGTGCATATGGCTACATACTCTTACCAGATTAGAGCCAAAGTAAGAGCATTATTTGCCTGCCGAAGGGGATTTCCCTAATCCAATCCGATATACGGTCGGAGTTCGGTGCATTCTCCTACTAAGCCAAACTTATACTAGTCAATTGATTAAAGAGCCGGATTAGACAGGTTCAAGTCACTGATTGTTTTTTTCTATATGTATCTAGATGAATAGATGCATTGACTATTTATATATATGTAGGGAGATATCATATTAATAACGTATACATCATCATATGATGTAAGCATTTTGTGATAATGATACACTTATGACTTATAATTGAATGCAATTGCGACTTTGTAGCTCATTTGAGATTGCATCAAAATTTCGTATTTTTTAGGGTCTTCAGGAGCACCAGGTGCTTTGCGTTGGTTCCCATGGATTCCTCTTCAAAGCCATTTCCATCACTATCGTCAGTGGTTTCAGTCCCAAAAGTTAGTAAACTAGAAGAGTTTTTTGAATTTTTCTCTTTCGCGGATGGCATATTTTCGGATGAATTATCTCCTTCGGCTCTCTCATTTCTTGTTTCCGTACACCATTCAATACTAGCAGAAGAACTATATCCTCTCTTTTGAATTTTGTAGAACGATTAGAAGAACCTTCATCGTCACTAGACTCATGCCTTCTAACCTATCTTATTCCTTAAAAGGAATAGGTCAAACGATGATCTATATATATATATATATGTGTATGTAGGGTTGCTTGGCATTTTGAGTCTGAGTGGGTCATAACTCGTAAAAAGGACACAACAATAAGGCCATATTGATGGTTTCTTTATATATATAAAAAAAAGAGAGAACCAAAAGGGTGAGCACAAAAAGTATTCAATTTCTAGAGCAAACTGAGTGAAAGTATCAATGCATTACACAACTCGAGTCTTGCAAGAATATCTGACGCATCGAAAGCTCAAAAATTGGCGCAAACATATCACTGTAAATTGTTCGATTGTGATAGAACAGCCCTCAAAAGGCCATCACAATGTCATCAAAACTATAAGCACCTAATAGATGAAAATATATGGTACACATATGTAAGGTAAGTAGTGTTTGGGAGACACATGCTCAAAAAGACAAAAAGGTAGATTATACAAATAAAAAAGAAAGAACATGGCTCCAACAACACATACTATAATTAGACAATTTATTGCATTTAATATAATAAGTATGAACTATTCGAATGATTTTCTACAAAGTTGTAATTTCAAAAAAAAAAAAAAAAAAATCACTCATTTTGTGTCTCTTGTGAAAGTTATGTAAAACGTTGTTGGCAAAACAAACTTTTTTATTAATACAAAAAACAAGAACAAGTGTTCCAATAGGGAAACAAAATAAGTGTTTATTCAATGCTTTATTTTAGTTTACAATGGAATCACACTTGCAAGCACAAAGTAGAAAAGGAAAAGTGGGTTTTTGCCCTCAGAGATAGGAACATAAAAGCCACTGTATTATTTGCAAAAAGAAAACAGAAATAGAAGAGGAAAAGGAGACTTAGTCGTATGACTTAATCAGTCTTGCTGGTACTTTGGGTTGCGCCATCGTCGAGTTAGCCTTTCATCTCTGCTGATGCTTCTCCATCTTTAGTATCCTTCGCTGGTGGAGGCTCATATCCTTCAAGTGTAAGACCTCCTTTTTCTTCCCGTGTTGCAGATACACAAGTAAAATATTTTATAGTTCCATCAGACTGATGTACCCCTAAAACTTTATCAGTAGCTAGTATCTGGATTAAATTTGGTAGTATCTCTATATTTATGAAAATTGGTTCCGTAAATACAACAATTACAGAATCTGCAACATCAAACTTCTTGCCAACCTGATCATTAAGATAGATTTTGTTCAAATCGTACTTGAGAAGATATTCTTTAACATCTTCTGGATTCTTTATAAGAATCTTTGAATAGAAATCATATTCAGTAGTGATATAATCACTGATCTCTTTGGTATCTCCATAAGCAAGAGCCGACCCCTCACCACCACGCGTCATGTATATGTGTGCAGGCTTCGTAGAATTATTATGAACCTTTTCTACATATGGAGGCTCTGCTGCAGGCTTAGAAACAACCTGTTTTGTACTTTCAGACGCCATATTATAGGAGAAATATTTTCAGATGTATATATTTTGATGTGAGAAGTATCGAAGTAAGCCTTCTTCTTAAATAGACTTCTCATTGTGATCTCAACGGCTCAGATCTTTCAACACTCTTTCTAATCCAACGGATGCAAATCTTGGGAAAACTAAACGGCTAAGTCTAACATTTAAGTTATTCATTACAATAGAGTATAGACTATTTGAATTACATTTGTTCTTTTTGTTAATTATATTTATTAACAATGACCCAACTTACAAGTTATGTTTGATAGAATTATAGAACGATCCAACTTACAAATTATATTCTTTACAGAACAATGTAACTTACAAATAGTATCTAATACAGAAAGACTCAACCTCACAAATTATTCTTATGAAAAGAAGGACCCAGCTTACAAAATTATTACAAATATAACTAAGAATGACCCTTGAGTTCGCCCTAGTTCCTTTTCTCCCAGGCACGACACCCGAGGCGGCCGCTCGTCGAAGCTATGGTGGTTACTTCCACCGGTGTCCTTCTTCAGCCCTCCTAGCCACCTAATCGAAGTTGATCGTCTTTCTCGGGCCCGTCCAAGGACCACGAAGAACCATTTTCTCAATCTCTGTTGGTACATCTGCGATGCCGACGATCTCTATTTCCAACCCCATCGGACTATCTTGACAAATTATCTTCAAATGGGCCATTTATCTTCTCTGGCTTGCGTTTCCCCAATAATAAGTTCGATGGAGAGTGGTTTTATCTCCTCCTCCTTCCTCCCGCAGCTACCCTGAAGCTTGACCAGTCCTCTTTGCTCAAGGTTGGTCGTTTTACTGAAGCAACTCTTGCAGATACTTCTCCGTCTTTACCGGATATTTCTCCGGCAACTCCTTGCTTGCGGTTGAGACAATGTCAATTTGTCTCCAGGTTCGAACCACTGTTGTTGGTTCGTTTTCTGTCCAGTTGTGGCAGAATTTGTTCATCGGATACTTCTCCGATGTAATCATGCCTGTTCGCGTCCAGCTCACCGGATACTTCTCCGGATCCGGCGTCTTCCTGCCCGTGTATGAGGCAGATCTTTCAACGTCACAATGTTTCTTGTCTATCTCTGTGACCATGTCTTTACCAGTCGATGATCTTGTGTTAAATGTTACATCTTTCATGAGAATTCTTGTGATAGTTAGGTTTAACACTTCTCCTGGTTCTCTATCAAGTTTTTTCAAGCTTATGCCTCTATCTATGATTTATGATTCAGTTGTTTTTTCTTTCAAGTTTGGTATTCAGGTGTGTCTGAATTTGCTCCTCTTGCTTGTATCTTTCTAATTCTAATATAAGTTTGGGTGCACAAAAAAAAAAAAAAAAAAAAAAAAAACTAACTAAAAATGACCGAGCTTACAAATCTATATATAATAACAATCCGAATAAATGCGATCACCAATTGTGTTTTTTCAATTGTATTTTTTGGATATTTTCTGAAAAGTCGTGATGAATCATTCGTATCTTTTTCAACAGTTGTGTTGATTGGAACATTCTTATCTTTTGAAATCTATATATATATTTGTCTGTTGAACTGTTTTCATTTTTTTTTGCCATGACACAAAATCAACTAAAATTTCAATTTCAACGGATTATACATTTTTCTAAATTATTTTCTAGCATTCATTCTTTTAAAAGTCAAGTAATTATTGATTTAATAAAAGATTTTTGGAATGATGAATCTAATTTATATCTTTTCGTTAATTTTAAATATAAAAGTTTAATGAAAATACCTAGAGAGTTTTTCCAAGAATTAGATGTATTACATAGTGAGTCTTTGGATTTGACTTTTCAATATGGTAATAATCCGAAGAAATGCCACCAAAGGTTGTGTTATTCAATCGTACATTTTGGATAATCTTCCAAAAAATCTGTAGAAAATTTAAATTATGTGTTTAACAAAAAGTTATGATTGTTCATTGTAACGGTTTTTTTGTAAAGTTGCAACTGCTCATTGTAGAGCTTTGTCTACTCGAATATTCATATCTTTTGAAATATATATATTTGTCTGTTTGAACTGTTTTTATTTTTTTTTTGTCATGACACAAAATAATATAAAATTTCAATCTCAACGGTTTTTACAGATCTCTAGATTATTCTCTAGCATTCATTTTTTTAAAAGTAAAAAATTCCCCCAATTCTTGATTTAACAAAAAAATTTTGGAATGATGATTTTTTTTTTGTCAAACTGTTTGTTTTCATTCATTCAACGCAAATACAAATAGAAAGAGGAAGAGTTCCAAGGTTCAAAATATTACAAGAGAAGGTATTCCCCAATGCCATAAGGTTAAAAGTAGAAATCATCGATTGTAGATCCAAGAGAGCTATGAACCTTGAGTTTGGAAGCACATTGGCACATGTGAGGTCAAGGTAAATCGATAGGCCATCCTTGAACAAATCAAAGGACGGTTGGTTGGTCTTGGTCAAAGGACGCTGAAACGTTGAGAAGAGAGTCGATACTTTGGAGTCCACCGGGGCGAGAAGTATTGCCCACAATATCCAAACAGCAAAGACTTGAGGGACTATGGTTGTGTAGTCGAGAGGGATTAGATCACTTCGATAAACGCATCAAGGACTAATTGGTATGAGATCCGGGTGATGAGAATGGTGGGGAAGAGATGCTTCACATCATCAGATAACCAGCTTAACTGATACCTATCATTGAACCTAAAGGGTTCAACACCATATGTACCACTTTTGCTAGCATAGTTTGAGGAACATAGACCATAACTTCGTATAGGATGATACTCAATCCGCAAACCCCTAAACACAACTACAACAAGGTTCCATACAAGATGTGTGAATGACCAAAGCAGAACTGGTGTTACCTTTCTCCAATGGAGTCTTCGACCATCGGGGAATGATAAATCTAATTTACAACTTTTAGTTAATTTTATATAAAAAATTAATAAAAATACCTATATATAATAGCAATCTGAATAAATGCCACCAAAGTTGTGTTTATTCAATCGTACTTTGTGGATAATTTTCCAAAAAAACATGTAGAAAATTTAAACTGTGTGTTCTACATAAAGTTGTGATTGTTCATTGTAATGGTTTTTTTTGTAAAGTTGCAACTGTTCATTGTAGAGTTGTGTCTATTCGAATATTCGTATCTTTTAAAATCTATATATGTTTGTCTGTTTGAACTATTTTCATTTTTTTGCCATGACACCAAATAATATAAAATTTCAATCTCAACGGTTTTTACAGCTCTGTAAATTATTCTCTAGCATTCATTTTTTTAAAAGTAAAGAGATTCCTCCAATTCTTGATTTAACAAAAGATTTTTGGAATGATGAATCTAATTTACAACTTTTAGTTAATTTTATACATATAGTCTTTTTCAAAGGTTATATGGATTATATAATAAGCTTTTGGATTTAACTTTTGAATATGGTAATAAAGATGTCTTCTATTTAAAAGCAGTTTATATGAGTTTGTAGGTATAATCAAGTGCACACACAACAGTTGCAATTTTTCGTAGTACCTTTTCGTAAAAAAATGTTTTTTTTGTTTTTTTTTAAATTCAAACGGTTGTATCTGTTCATTGTAGAGTTGTGTCTTTTTACTATATTTTATTTATATTTTTTCATCACAACTTTTCATTTTAATAGGGGTGTCTATTTAAATATTCATGCTTTTTGAATTCTCTTTATATTTGTCTCTTCATCACTAACTAACAAATTCGTTCAAACAATTTTTCCATTTTATGCTGAGTCTAGATAATTGAATATATTCTATAATCTAACTAAAATTTTAGAAATGATTATAGCAATAGAGAAATTTTATACAACTTAATATTGAATTTACAATTGTGTCTATTTATCTTAACTTTCCGTTAAAAAAATATTTTAATATTTATAAATAATAACAACAATCTGAATAAATAAGAACAACAGTTGAGACTTTTCGTAGTACTTTTTTGTAAAAAATTAGTTTTATTTGTTCTTTTAAAAAACTCAAACAGTTGTATTTGTTCATTGTAGAGTTGTGTCTTTTCACTATACTTTATTCATATTTTTTCATCACAACTTTTCCTTCTAATAGGTGTGTCTATTTAAATAGTCATATATTTTGAACTCTCTATATATTTGTCTCTTCATCAATAACTAATAAATCATTGTTGTTGAAACAAATTTTTCATTTTATGTTAAATCTAAATAATTTGAATATTAATATCTAATGCTCAATATTATTCTATAATCTAACTAAAATTTTAGAAATGATTATAGTAATATAAAAATTTAATAAAATTTAATATAGAATTTACAGTTGTGTCTATTTATCATCACTTTTCGTTAAACTATTTTAATATTTAAATTTTATTTTATTTTGTTCTTAAGAGTTGTGTATATTAATTTTAATTTTCCATTGATATTGTTTCTCTCATTGTTAAATATATTTTTAATTATAGTTATTTAATAGAATACTACATTACTCATTATAATCATTAGTTCAATATTCTCGTTAAAGATCACTTCGTCATAATTATTTTTTTAGTTGTAGTTCTTTACCCGGATCCCCTATTTACCATAATTTTGCATAAAATTATATTATATTTATAATATTTTAAACAGTATGTTTTGCAAAGATACGTTTATTCTACATAATATTTTTTTGTTATAAGTTTTCATTTTGATGATTGTGTTTTCATTAACAGTTTATGTCTTTAAACTATTCTATTACATTTGAATAATTTCATAATGCACATTTTTAAATTTTAAATTTAAATTATTTTTTTTCTAAAATACTTCCCCGCGACATCGCGGGGTCTGACTCCTAATTAAATTAAAAATGATCCGCCTTACGAATAATAATATTCTATACAGAATGATATACCTTAAGAATAATATATACTATATAGAAAAACCCAACTCACAAATTGTTCTTATAAAAATAATCCGATAATATTTTATATAGGAAAATCTAACTTATGCGTAATATTTTTATACAGAAAAATCCAACCTGCAAATTGTTCCTATAAAAATATGACTTGACTTATATTTTTCTTTTTTTTAAAACTAACATACAAATTATATAACAAAGATGACTACAAATTATTTTTAGCAGCCGTATATATAAAAAAAAAGAAATCAAAGAATGACCTGTGGTTGGTTTTATAAGTTTGTCTACGCCAGGCCATATTCAAATTACTTTCATTTATAACTCATAGTTATCTCTCAGAGGAGACGAAATAACGAAAATTAAACTGATTTATTTGGTTATATTGTATATCACAGGTACAGCCTCACACACTCACAGGCTATCTATAGGCGTTTCCTTTCAATAGATAATTTGAAATATCAGTTTAATTTGTAAAATTAACTTGGTTTTGATCGATATCCAATAACTTGGTTTTGATCGATATCCTCAATTTTCCAAACAGAATAAAGCGTAAATTTCATAGCTAGATATTGTAAAGCAATTACCATAAATGGCCTGTGATAATGTTTAGTAAGTTAATAAAATTTATTTTTTTTAACAAAAAGAAAATTCAGAAAAAGTTGTAATATTTTAGTCTCCATGCTAATGATTATTATATATTGATCGTATATATAATATGTTTTTTGAAAATTGGACAGTCTTTTCATAAAAATAGATATAAATATTAATAAGTTGGGTCATTCTATTTAATACTTTATTTATTAACAAATAATAATAATAATAATAATAATAATAATTTTATTATATAAAGTTGAGTTTTGAAAGTTAGCCATTAAAAAAATTGTGACATGTATCAAATTTATATCAATCTAATAATGATAATAATAATAATAATAATAATATGTAGTCATTCTTAATGTAAATACATTGTAAGTTTGGTCATTCTTAATAAAAATTATTTGTGAGCAGGTCTTTCTATATAAAATATTATTTTTAAGTTGGACCATTCTTAATAAACATAATTTGTAATTTGTATCATTATCAAGAATATATTATGTTTGCGGGTGAATGTGGGAGAACCAATCAAGCATTTATTCAACTTGGGTATCCACGACTTGCACACTCCAACTTGAAGAGGGGAGAAGAGTATTATGGGTACATTCTTGATCACCAAATAACTAAAAGATATCATTATATTTAGATTTATTTTATGTTTTTATATCATTTTATCTATATATAATTGTATTTTGTATAAATACTAGAACGTTATTGGTTTATGATTTAAATAGTATTTTAATAATTTTAAATATTATGTAGAATATGTTGTTATTCAATTAAAATTTTAATAAACTATGTTAAAGTTTAATGTTACTAGTTTTTTATTTGTAAATAAAAATCATCTTTAATTGTCATAAATTTAGAGTAATTGGAGTTAAAATTTTATAAAGAAATAAACTTTTTGTGTAATTCAACTAACACAACAGAGTCTCTGATTATTCATGAATTAACATTATAATGTTATTGATATATACTCTTCTTCACAAAAAACAAAATATTATGAAAGTATCATCAAAATAGAGATATTGTTCAGGAGACTTTACAAGATTATGGAAAAATTAATCAACGTGATTATAAAAAAATCTTTAATAATAGTTTAGAATCTTTCATTTATTTACTTTTATGAATTTATTAAAATCAGCAAAATTCCTTGTAAAGTAGAATCCAATAACACCCTTGATATACAATCAATGACACAAAATAATTTATCTTTACTATTCCAATATATAAGATCGTTTAGGCTTTTTTCCTTGTTCTGCTTTATAAGATTTTCTCAAGTTTTTATGCAATATTTATATTAATTTAATAATTTTTGACTATTTAAACTCTGCAATATTTTTTCTATTGGTTGAATTTAGTTAAATAACAATATTTATTATTTTTTAATTTGTGTGTTTTTAGTCAAAAAAAAACTTATAATTTAGAACATAGTAGTTTCTTGTGTGTAAGCCGATTTTCATACTTGGTGTGGTCCTCGATTGGGAAGTATAATTGTGTGACTGTGTGTAGTTTTTTAAAGAGAGACACACTGCGTGTTATAAACTTGTATTCAAATTTCGTGTGGATGTATAGACCGATCATCCCAAAAAATGTACATCCATGCAAATTATTTTGAGTAGGAAAATGACCATGACAACGTGTGAACAAATCTGTAAATTTGAGTTGAGTTTGAACTCGAACTAAATAAATATAAACTTTCGTGCTATCAATTGAAAATCTCCAATTCATTACATATTTCTAATATCCAATATATATATCCTCAATTTTGTACGTCAAAATGATCTAAAATAAAAGAAAAACCTTGTTAGCAAATTAAAAGAACAAATCTTCCAATAGGCAAAAGAAAAATTCTTTATTCAATGTTTTATTTTTAATGTACAAACTACAAAGAAGTCTCAACTCGTACACACTTGCAAGCACAAAGCAAAAAAACAGGAAACGTGGGTTTTGCCCTCAGAGAGAGGAACACAAAAGCCACTGTATTGTTTGCATAAATAGTCATATGACGTCAGTTTTACTGGTACTTTGGGCTGCGTCGTCTTCATTTTTAGAATTCTCACCTCGAGGCTTATAACCTTCAAGTGTAAGACCTCCTCCTTTGTTTCTCCCTTTTCTTGTTGCAGTAATAGAGGTGTAATATATTATATCTCCATTCGACTGAGTTATCCCCAAATCATCATTCTTACCATATATCTGGATTGAATCCACATATATATTTATATTAATATATGTTTTATCGCACCGAGTACGAATTTCAGAATCTGCTACACTAAAACTCTTACCAAGAGTATCATTAAGATATAGAATCTGAGCCGGATTGGTGTACTTCAGCCGATATCCTTTACAATCTTCAGGATCCATCAGATTAATCTCCGAATATATACATCAGCTTCAGAAGTGATATAATCATTAATAATCTTAGTTTCTGAATCAGCAAGAGGATACCCCATATCACCATGCTTCATACTCGTGTATATGTGTACAAGCTTCGTAGAATCATTATGAGCTTGTTTTATATAAGGAGGCATATTATATATTTGTGTATAGAATAATTTGGTGTGAGAAATAGTGCATTTGGAATCATTATGAGCTTGTTTTAAATAGATTTCTCATTGTGATCTTATCGGTTCAGATCAATGGATTGGACACTCCTAATCCAATGGATGAAATCTTGAGACAACTGAATGAGGAGGTAGTAATATCTAAGACGCAATACGTCCAACGACTAACATTTAAGTGTCTCACTATAATAGAATGCTACATTATACAATTGATGTAGTACGTCACAAATTTAATAATTTACCTAAATGTTCAATGTATCTCTTCATTATTTAATTTAAGAACATACAAAGAAAACCAAAAATTTTAAAGAAGACCAATACAGTTTCTTACTCTAGTTAAATTTTATTATACTATCAAACACTTATAACGATTACAAATGCATCTCAACCGACTTTTTGAACTTCGATCTCTTATCATGTATGATATCCGGTCCGACCTGACTCTTGAACGGAATTACTATACTATGAGTCACACCATATAAGTCGGGCTTAGTTAGTTCACTTTGACAACATATCGAGTGGATCAGGAAAATCCCTTTGGCGAGACGTTACTTTTATTTTGGGGTCAAGCTGGTAAGGTTGTGAGCCCCCATTACAACAAGCAAAGAGCAGAGAGCAACTATTGGAAGTGATATTTATTTTGCCAATGATACCGCGATGTTTGGAGTCGCTTTGTCCGGTTGATTTTGAAGCAAGGCGTGGAAGCGGCATTCCTTCTTGAGAAGCAGCATCCCGCAATCAACCTAATACAAATTCTGTTTATTTATTTTATATTTTTTTGTTAATTATAAGCCCCAACTTACATATTATGTTTATCAAGAACGGTCCAACTTAGGAATAACATTCTATATAGAGTGACATATACGCATACATGTATTAGCCATTTATTAGCCCTTTTTTAGATAAGCACATACATATGTATATTTTTGTTTTCTAAATTTGTGTGAAATGTATTAAAATGACACTATTTGTGAATTATAGGGAGTAATAAACTACAAAGAAAGGATAAAACTAGAAATTTAACAAAACATCTACATTAGAAATTTACAACGATAACTAAACTGAAACGGTGCAAGTATTGGTTGATCTCAATTAAATTTTGATCGAAAATCCTCTGTCACCCATACATAATGTTATAATAAAGTGCCAAATTTTTGTAGATATTGTAATCTTAAATGGATCAATGATCATATATGGCATGCGATTGATGATGAAACCAAATAAATCCACTAAAAAAGTCCATCAAATTTTAATATTTTTGTCTCACACCAATTGATTATTATGTGTTGAGTATTTAAACTATGCTTTTAAAAATTGGACAGTCTTTGAGAGATAAATAAATATTATGAAGATAATCTGAATATGGCGTTGCATAAACGTACATCTAAATACATATAATATATATATATATATATATATATATATATATATATATATATATATAAAAGTTGGCTCATTCTTAATAATAATTTATTTTCTTTGGAAAGTAATAAAAATAATTTGTACGTTATGTCATTCTTAATAAAAATGAGTTTTGAGTTGGGTCTTTCTCTAAGAATTATTATTTGTAAGTTGGATTATTCTTATAAACGTAATTTGTAAGTTGAGTTATTTTTATTAAAGATATTATTCGTAAGTTGGATCCATTATTTTTTTTTTTTTTTTGAAAAACCATAGGAAGTACTAAATTTAAATTTTAATAAAGGAACGTAAATGATTAATGATGTAACGAAATAATTTAATAAAAGTTTAAATCCTTTAGTGAGTAAAAAACATTATATTTCCGTTTCCCCACGATTGATTCTTTTGTGTGTTTTTTTTGTATGAATATTTTTGTGTTATTATATGTTTAACATATATATGTTTTTTAAATTGGGACCGTCTTTGAGATATAAAAAAATCATTTGAATACGACTTTGCATAAACGTACACAAAAATGTTTATAAGTTGGGTCATTCTTAATAATAGTATAGTATATTTTTAATGAACAAGTGCTAAAAATAATTGGTTGTCATTCTGATTAATAATACTATGTAAATTGGGTCATTATTAATAAAGATAAATTTGTGAGCTGTCTCTTTCTATTTAGAATCCCAACGTATCCATGTGATTCATACTAGTAAATTGGTTCAAGAGCTAGGTTGACAGCTTCGGGTCACTTGAATGTTACAAACATGAAAAGCTCGTACTCGTGACCCGATTTACAAAAAGTTGGGTTATAAACCGAAGCTGTCAACCTAGCTTTGGTGCAAGACGGTTTATAAAAAGCTCGTACTCGTGAGCTTTATTATTATTTTTTTCTTTGTAGGGTTGATCTTATATATCTATTTATGACAAGTGCAAAAGATAATATTACATGAATGAAAACTTAAACTAAAAAGAAAAGGATTAAAGCGTGTAGCCTTTAAAAGTAAGGATGAGTTACATATATTGGATCCTGATAATAGATTGGACAACTGGTTGGGATGAGTTTGAAATCATTAGAAATTGGTGTTAGCTAAAACTAGAGTATAAAGAAACAGTTATTAGATACTCTTCTTAAGAAATTTCTGAATTGTTTTGTTCTATATGTATATAGATGATTAGATGCGTTTAACATTTATATATATGCAGGTTGACTATCAAATTTATAATTCTATTATAATCATACATTTAATCTTACATGTTGGATACAATTGCGTCTTATATATAATATGACCTCCTCCTCGTTTCATTGTTCCAAGATATATCATCCGTTAGATTAGAAAAATGTCAAAAGATCTGAGCCATTAAGATCAAAATGTGAAATCTATTTAAGAAGAAGGTTTCCTTTGTTATTTCTCACAACAAAATATTTCTTCTATATAGTAAATATGGCTCCTTTGCTAGAAACGGTTCGTAATTTAACAGGTTACCCTCTATACTTATACATCAATGGTGAGGTAATTGATCTTCATTTTTCGAATGTGCTTGTGTCTGTTAATAAACATATTGACACTGATAACTAAACTAAAATTGAAACAAATTTTGGAGATGTTTATGGCTATTATCTCAGGTACAACGATTTCAATATATATTTTAATGTTGCTCTTGGCAAGCATAATAAAATTTCAGATAAGGCAATTCATACATGGAAGAGTGAAGAGTATGTCAGTATAGACATATATCCAAATTTTCTGAAGATATCGTGCACTTCTCAAGATTTAGGGATCTATCAACCAGATAAGACTACAAAATATTATAATTTTATTACTGCAAAACACAACGGAGATGGAAATGGAGGTATTAGAGTCAAAGGACTTGAGAATATTGCTGGAGAGCCTGTGAATAATATTCCAGATGCTCAAAAGAATGAAGACGAAGACTAAAAAAAAAAGTCATTCGACTACACTTTCCCTTCTTTTAAAAAAAAAATGTGTTTTGCAAATAATACAGTGGATTTTATATATGTCCTTATCTTTAAGGACATAACCACATTTTCTTTTCTTTTCTTTTCTTTTTGCATTGTGCTTCCAAGTTTGTAGGAGTTGATACTCCATAATAAACATGTATAACGAAAATGCAACAAATGAATAAAGGCAGGTTATGTTTGCTTCCTGTAAAGTTGTTCTTTTGTGTTCTTATTACTAGTAAAGTAAATAATAAGATTTTAGTTTCGCTGACAAAGTTTTGAACTATTTTGACAAAAGACAGAAGAAAATTGAATTAAAGAAACAAAACAAAATTTTATTCTGAATATAATTAGCCAAACGGCAATTTCATTAGAATATGTAATGTTCAATGGAACAATGCTCAAGTTCCCAGCATCATCAACCGCGCTTATCAATCAACGGTAACTTGACATCTGCGAGAAAGCTTTGTAGATTAATTGGGTAATCCTGCAAGTGGAGTAAACAAAGAGAAGAGTAAGAAGAGGACGAAGAGAAGAAGAAGCAAAGCGGACAAGAAGAAGATAGTGTCGTGACAGCAAAGGAGTCAACGACAAGGGAACAAGTCAACAAGGAAGAAGAAGTTGGACTTCTGTGTTTTTGTAATAAGGTGTTTGGACCATAAGTGAATTAAGCCCAATGTGTTAAGTGAGTTTAGTTGTATGTAGCATAGTAATTAGGTTAAGAGAAAGAAGTAGTATAAAACTGTAATGTTGTAAGTGCACATTATCCAAGTTTTTAACAATGTAGTCTTTGGAGTAAAACCGTTTCTTGTCTCATCTCTAACAAACAAACCAAATCTGAGAGATAGAGAGAGCAAGACATCTAACCTAAGAGAGGTTAGAACTTAGAAGTAAGAATTCCAACAATTTCAACAATATTCTTAAGCTAGATCATATAATTGTAGGTGATATATATGGAAAGGATAGGAGAGTCATTTATCTAAACCTTATTACCTTTGTACATGTCCTATATATATTGTAAATCCCTCATGTAATGAATCATTCAGCCTCCTATCTTACATGGTATCAGAGCTTACGATCTATACATAATAATACAAACACAATTTTTTTTTCGCCGTCATTCTTTATCCACAATGTCGGCCTCGAGTGAAACTATTCCTATTGTTAGCACTCCTCAACTCCTTAGCGTTAACATGTCTAACGTCATGAAGCTTACGCCTTCTAACTTCATCATGTGGAGCCGCCAGGTTCATGCTCTCCTTGATGGCTATGATCTCGCCAGCTACATCACTAGATCGGGCACTGTCCCACCTCCTACGGTCACTACTAATGGTGCCGTGACTACCAATCCCGGCTACACCTTGTGGAAACGTCAAGATCGCTTGATTTACAGCTCGCTCCTCGGCACTATTGTCACCCATGTCCAGCCTCTTCTCTCTCGTGCCACCACTTCAGCCGAGATCTGGACGACACTCACTAACACTTAGGCTGCACCAAGCCGGAGTCATATTCAACAGATCCGGTATCAGATTTAGGCGTGGACGAAAGGAACGAAACCGGTGGATGAATACTTTATCGGACTCACCATGCGGTTTGATAAACTTGCGGTGTTGGACGCTGCTATGGCTCATGAAGATCAGGTTGAAGGGGTTCTTCGGGGTCTCACTGATGATTACAAAATGGTGGTCGGTCAACTAAGGACGTGAGAAAATACCAACCTTACCAGAAGTTTATGAGAAACTACTGCATCATGAGATTAAGCTTCAAACTGCTGCGGCTGTTGCTCCTCCGGTTTTCCCGGCCATTGCAAATGCGGTGAATTATCGCGGCTCCTCTGGTCGCTATGGTCATCGTAATCAGCAGCGTCATAAGCAACAAAACAAACCTAACTTCTCATCTCCAAACCAGTAAGGTATGTGCCGTTTCAACAATGGTGTGTCCTGTGGCTACCAAGACAAGTGTCAGATCTATGGCATTCATGGTCAGAGTGCTCGCACATGCTCTCAACTTAATCAAGGTGGTCTTTCTGGTCAATAGCGTGCATATGCACCTTGGCAACCAAGGGTGAATCTTGTGACAGGGTCTCACTATGAGGATAATCCTTGGGTTCTTGATAGTGGCGCAACGCATCATGTGACATCGGATCTTAATAACCTAGCTCTCCATCAGCCATATAATGGAGGGGAGGATATCACGATTGTGGATGGTTCCACACTCCCTATTTCACAAACTAGTTCAGCTTTTCTTCCCACTACCTCTCGTGATATCTCCTTAACAGATGTTCTTTATGTTCCTGATATTGAAAAAGAACTTAATTTCGGTATATCGCTTGTGTAATACTAATCAAGTTACTGTGGAATTTGCACCTGCACACTTTCAGGTGAAGGATCTAGCAACGGGGGTCCGCTTGCTCCAAGGCAAGACTAAAAATGAGTTGTACGAGTGGCCCGTCAATATTGCACCTCCGACGTCGTTGTTTGCTTCTCCACCAGCTAAACATGATCTTCTCTCGTGGCATGCAAGACTCGGTCACCCAGAGTTACCTATTTTAAAAGCTTTAGTTTCCAAGTTTTCATTGCATGTTTCAACTTCTTCGCAACCTCCATTGTCATATTCTGATTGCTTCATCAATTAGAGTCATAAACTTCCGTTTCATACCAATACCATTTCGTCTCAACATCCTCTTCACTACATATACAGTGATGTTTGGACATCACCGATAGTATCTGTTGATGGTTTTAAGTATTACTTTCTCTTGGTAGATCACTATACATGTTATACGTGGCTCTATCCGATGAAGTTCAAATCACAAGTCAAAGAAATATTCATGAGCTTTTTCCCATTAGTGGTGAATCGGTTCAAACAGAATATTGGTACGCTGTACTCGGACAATGGACGAAAATTTATTGCGTTGCGATCATTCTTGGCCTCTCTTGGTATCACTCATCTTACAACACCGCCGCACACACCTGAGCATAATGGTATCTCCGAGAGGAAGCACCGCCATATAGTTGAAACAGGTCTTGCTCTACTTAGCACTGCATCAATGCCAAAAATATATTGGATTTATGCTTTCTCCGCTGCAGTATACCTTATTAACCGCATGATTACCCCGGTCTTGGATCATACGTCTTCGTTTCAGAAATTGTTTGGTGAGATACCGAACTATCACAAGCTTTGAGTGTATGGCTGTCTCTGCTTTCCGTGCCTGCATCCATACACCTCCCATAAGCTCGATGATCGTTCTCTACCGTGCGTTTTCTTGGGATATTCCCTAACACAAAGTGCATAATTTTGCTTGGAACCGGTCTCGGGTCGTGTTTACACATCGCGTCATGTGCACTTTGTGGAATCTGAGTTTCCGTTTTCTGCTTCGCCAACCCGCAATGTCTCACCAACACTGTCTACTTCGGCATCCTCACCATTGGTTGTTCCTCATCCACTAACGTCGGTTGTTCCGTCTCTCTCACTCGTACAAGCTCAAGCTTCGGACCCCCTGCAGATCCTCATCCACCATCACCGCCTTTGTCGCAATCTCCGCCATCATCACACACATCTCACTCACCACCGTTAACGCCAAAGCCATTGTCGCCACCATCCTCGACCGATCCTCCACAACTTTCAAACAGTCCACCAGTAAAAAAGAGCCCAATAACACCACTCTCCACATCAGGCCCAAATTCCTCACCAAGCCCATCAACATCATCAAACCCAAATCCAATCACCAACCATACGAATCCACACACTCCATCACCAACCTCTACATCGTCTACCACACCACAATCCGTCACGAACCCTTCTCCTTCACCGAGTCCCACTCCTACACCTCCACCACAGCATACTATGCGTATTCGGTCCAAACACAATATTGTTAAACCTAACCCGAAATATGATCACTTTACCAAACCCACACCATCAATCCCGAAGACGGTGGTTAAGGCATTGCGTGATCCCAAGTGGCGTAATGCAATGTGTGAGGAGATAAATGCGCAAATATGTAATGGAACGCATGAACTGGTGCCTCCACATCAAGCCAAAAACATTGTGGGCTGTAAGTGGATCTTCACTATTAAATATTTGCCTTATGGGTCCATTGGCAGGTACAAAGCTAGACTGTTCGCTCGTGGATTTCATCAGTAACTCGGACGAGACTATACCGATACCTTTAGCCCTGTTATAAAGTCCACAACGGTTCGAACGGTGCTCCAGGTTACTGTTAATAAAGGTTGGCACATTCGCCAGGTCGATGTTAACAATGCCTTCCTTCAGGGTCACCTACATGATGAGGTGTACGTCACACACCCACCCGGTTTCGTGGATCCTGATCGCCCACAGTATGTCTATCGTTTAAAGAAAGCTCTCTACGGTCTCAAATAAACATCGTGGGCGTGGTATCAAGAATTGCGGACCTATCTACTTCAACAAGGGTTCAAAAACTCTGTGGCGGACACCTCGTTGTTTATCAAACGTGCAGGCTGTGATATTGTTTACATCTTGGTGTATGTTGACGATATGCTAATCACCGAGAGCAATAACGCTTTACTTGTCGATGTGATTCATCTCCTTGGTGACTGATTCTCTCTTAAAAATCTTGGTGATCTCAAATATTTTTTGGGAGTCAAAGCAACGAGGACGCCTGTGCTCCACCTTATGCAAAAGAAATATATTGTTGATCTTCTTCAAAAGACTTGCATGTTGAATGCCAAACCTGTCTCTACACCGATGTCACCTCATCTCAAATTGAGTATCCGCAGTGGCACTCTCCTTGATGATCCTCGTGAATACCGAGCTGTTCTTGGCAGTCTCCAATATCTATCATTCACAAGGCCGGATATTGCTTTCGCGGTCAACTGCTTGTCACAATTCCTTCATCAACCGACTGATGTTCATTGGTGTGCAGTGAAACAGGTTCTGCGTTACTTGGTTGGCACGCAAACACATGGCATTTTTCTACGCGTCGACACTCTGTTTTCTCTTCATGGCTTCACTCTTCAAGGTTTTCAGATGCATACTGGGCCGGCGATGCTGATACGTTCCTCTCCACCAATGCCTATGTCATTTACCTTGGTGGTAGCCCAATCTCATGGTCGTCATCGAAGCAAACGGGTGTTGCGCGGTCGTCGACAGAGGCCGAGTATCGTGTTGTTGTCAATACAGGCTCTGAAATCCGTTGGATATCTTCTCTCCTCATCGAACTTGGTGTTCGAATTCCTGAGGTCCCGGTCATATACTGTGACAATATTGGGGCTATGCACCTTGCTGCTAATCCTATCTTTCATTCACGTATGAAACATCTAGCGCTTGATTACCACTTTATTCGAGACAATGTTCAAGCAGGGACATTACGTGTGACCCACGTATCGACGCATGATCAACTAGCTGATCCATTAACAAAGGCTCTCCCTCGCCCACGGTTCCAAGATTTGGTTTCCAAGATTGGAGTCGCTAGAGCCCCTCCATCTTGTGGGGGTGTGTAGGTGATATATATGGAAAGGATAGGAGAGTCATTTATCTAAACCTAATTACCTTTGTACATGTCCTATATATATTTGATGTATTGTGTTTTTGGTGTCTTTTGTCCTTCATTTAGTATTTGTTTTGAGTTATTTGCCGCATTTTTGTCCGTCTTTTGTGTCTTTTTGGTATTTTCTTGAGTTGGGATTAGGTGTGGAGACGATGTGCTAGATTTGGAGTCTTTTGGTTGGATTCAAGCTTAACAGGAATAAAGAAGCAGGAAGTGACTTTTGGACATCTTCAAGTTGAACTGGATCATGAAGTTTGGACAAGTCTAGAGAAGTATGGTGAAGTCTATAGACAAGTCTGAGGAAGTCTAGTGAAGTCTGTAGACAAGTCTGGAGGAGTCTGGTGAAGTTTGTAGACAAATCTGATGAAGTCTGGTGAAGTTTGTACACAAGTCTAGTGAAGTCTAATGAAGTCTGTAGACAAATTTGTTGAAGTGTGGAGAAGTCCAGTGATGTTTGTTGTCTTTATGCCTGGGTTTCATACACTTATTTCCTTTTCCTGAATTTTTATATTTTCACTTTTATTTTATTTCTTAATAATAAAAGCATTAATACCCCCAAAACCTAATTAGCAAGACATGCTATGATATATTCTATTTTCTGAGTTTTTCTGCACCTGGAGACTTTTGTAAGCCATTTCTGGAGATTAGAGATTTATCCTCTTTGAAAATTTGGAGAAGATTTCTAAACTCTTTCCTCATTTTATTTCATCAATTTAATTATGTCTTCTTCATCTCTTTGCGTTGTTGCTTTCAATATGAGTGAGTAGTCACCTAATTGGGTTTTAGGGTTCTAAGTAGGGGATCAAATGATTTAATGGTTTAATTGTTGCTTGGGAATTCTATTTTCTTTTTGTTTTTTTTGACTCATATGCTCTTAATGCTAGAATAGGACTGATCACCTTGTTCTAGATTCTAGGTATTTCTATGCTTCACAAGTGTTCGTTAGAATGCTTGAACCAATATGAATTGAGCAATATTTCGCTAACCTGCAAAAGTTGATGTTAGGGGATATTGTGAACTTAGTGAACTTGTTTGATAATGCAAATTTAATTAGGAGATTACATATGAAAGTTTAGTAATTGAGTAGTCAACTTTAGTGATTAATACCTTGAAAGAGGGTTAGTCAAATCTTGTGTTCATGTTCTAGAACGGTTCTTAACTATTGAATTACTTGTTTCATTTTCCCATTTGTCATTGATCTCTGAAATACCCTATAGCCCAATGTTTTAATACCATAAGTTAAATCGTTTTATTTATTGCATTTTTATTTACAATTTCTGAAACCAAACAAACAAACTTTCGTTCGCTTTAGCTATTTACAAGTCTCGCAAATCTTTAGTGTACCATTGGTCCTTGTGGATTCGACCCCGCATATACTGCCTTGCGGTTAAGTGTATCGGGTAAATACTCGAGCAATCAAGTTGGCGCCGTTGCCGGAGACCAATTGCGTTACCTAGAGATTTAGGATTAGTTTATAGTCTTGAGCATTTGAATTTCTTTTGCTAAATAATTTTTTCTCTTTCTTTTTGGTGTTTTAGCTGTATATGAAATTAAAAAAAAAAAAAAAAAAAAAAAAAAAAAAAAAAAAAAACATGTCGCGTAGTATAAGGGAGGTGTTGGCCATGGAATACAATGATATACCACAAGAAGATGATGATGAGCCATATATGGAGCCACCATTTGATGAGAGTGTCCTTACACCAGAACAAAAAGTTAAGTTGGATGAACTTCACAAGGAACATCATACACTGGTAAGAAGTGATTTAGCGGTTTTAATCCGGCTGAACCTCTTGTCATTTCGGGCAGCATGTGAAGGAAGGGAACTTACATCCCTTGAAGAACAAGAAGCCCATGATCTTGAAAAGGTAATATATTGGGTTCCACCAAGCGAAATAGAAGGTACGTGCATTTCAACTCTTGACACTCATGATTTTGAGGATTTTCACATGCCTTGCATTGAAGATATGACTTCTATTTTACATACTCCCATGATCGTTGATGAATGTTATGATTTGATATGTGAGACACAACAACTATATACTTTAAGAGCAGCAAAACTTGCTAAGGATTACCATGAAATATGTTTTGATATTGAATATCATTATGCTTTGAATGCTTATAATCTCGAGTTGAAGTTTTCAATGCTTGAAATATCTAGTTCTCTTCTTGAAGAATCTTACCTAGGAGTTATGCTTGATATTGATAAAATTTTGTATGAGACTGAAGATCCAGAGGTTGAGTTTTTGGATGAGAATATTGTGATGTATGAGATTAATGGGGATGAAGTTGATTATTTTCTTTTAACCTCGTTTAAACCTGAAATTGACTTTATTTTTCCTCTAAATGCATTTGATTCTCATGAGCATCCAACCATTAAAGAGCAGTTCAAGATATATGCTACATTTGTAGTAGATTTGGTTGATGGTTATTTTGTCTCCTTATCATGGATAATTATGTGTTACTTTGAGCCTATTGTTTTCCGCAGTAATAGGAGAAGGACTAAAGGTCCATTGGCTCAATCCTTTGATTCTTATGATTAACATTTTGAGTTGAGCGGTCAAGCTAAAGACCCAAAATAAGCACTTTGTGGGAGGCAACCCACTAGGTCCCAAGTAAGTTTTCTTATTCTTTTCTTTTTACTTTTATTTTGTGTCTGACACGTTTCTTGGAATTGTTTTCACACCGAGCCGATGTGAAGCAAGTCTGGGGGAGGTTGTCACCTATCTACTGATGTCGTTTTTTTTTTCTTAATATGGACTATTATATCTCACTTAGGGGGTTGAGAATCATGTAATGGATCATACATTCAGAGTTTAGTTTACACCATTTTTACCACTCTTTGTAAACTCCGAATGGCTAGACTCATTTTTAGTCTAGTACCACACCTTTACCCCTATCCTTGTTTCATACCACTCACAGTCTTTGGTCATCATCGTCATGTGCATTCATGTGCAAAAACTACGGAGTATACAGACCGACATAGCTTTCCTCTAGTTAGGATTGTCATTGTAGTTTGTTTTGGTGATTGATATTGAGTTCTTGTGGTCGTGTTCATAAGCATGTGTTGATTTTCCATGATTTAGTTCTTTTGATGCAATTTTGTGAGACGAGAACCGGTTGCACTCCCCCATATAAAAAAAAAGAAAAAAAATGAATAAAATGGGAAAGGAGTAAAAAGATGGAACCGGAAAAGTCAGAGTACTCTTATTTATATATCAAAAACATGTAGAACAATGATGATTTGTTCGGGGTTTTACGTTGGTTGGTTTGATCCGAGTAGAGGGAAGTTGTGTACCAACCAATTGGTTTGTGTCTCACTGTGATGTTGCATAATGACATGCATCCGTTCTCGTTGTTGGATACTTTTAAACACTTGAGCCACCCATAAATTGCCTCATAACCTAGAGCAGAGCGCGTTCGATATCCCCTTTGTGAGAGTGCACGCATTTACTAATGAATGTTAAAAGGTCAAGTTATCTGACTTTAAACTCTTTGTGTACTTGGGATTATGAAGTTGTTATTGTCATGGCGAAGTACGATTTAGTACGGTTTGATATGAGCTTTGTGATAGTGGTTTGCAGGCAATTGTTTGAGAGCATGATCCCAGAAGAATATGTGAGTTCTCGCGTTTTCAAACCTCTTTCCTTCACAAAGGTTTTTTCTTTGCTTGAGGACAAGCAAAGATCTAAGTCGGGGGGGGGGGGGGGAGTTGATGTATTGTGTTTTTGGTGTCTTTTGTCCTTCATTTAGTATTTGTTTTGAGTCATTTGCCGCATCTTTGTCCGTCTTTTGTGTCTTTTTGGTATTTTCTTGAGTTGTGATTAGGTGTGGAGACGATGTGCTAGATTTGGAGTCTTTTGGTTGGATTCAAGCTTAACAGGAATAAAGAAGCAAGAAGTGACTTTTGGACATCTTCAAGTTGAACTGGATCATGAAGTCTATAGACAAATCTGGGGAAGTCTAGTGAAGTCTGTAGACAAGTCTAGTGAAGTCTATAGACAAGTCTGGGGAAGTCTAGTGAAGTCTGTAGACAAGTTTGTTGAATTCTGGACAAGTTTATGGACAAGTTTGCTGAAGTCTAGAGAATTCTGAAGATGTCTGGTGAAGTCTAGTGAAGTTTGATGTCTTCCTGCCTGGGTTCCAGACACTTATTTCATTCTCCTGAATTTTTCTATTCTCATTTTTATTTTAATAAGGGTATAAATACCCCCAAAACCTAATGAGCAACATGCTATGATATATTCTTTTTTTCTGAGTTTTTCTGCACGTGGAGACTTTTGTAAGCCATTTCTGGAGATTAGAGATTCATCCTCTTTGACAATTTGGAGAATATTTCTAAACTCTTTCCTCATTTTATTTCATCAATTTAATTATGTCTTCTTCATCTCTTTGCGTTGTTGCTTTCAATATGTGTGAGTAGTCACCTAATTGGGTTTTAGGGTTCTAAGTAGGGGATCAAATGATTTAATGGTTTAATTGTTGCTTGGGAATTCTATTTTCTTTGTGGTTCTTTGATTCATATGCTCTTAATGCTAGAATAGTACTGATCACCTTGTTCTAGATTCTAGGTCTTTCTATGCATTACAAGTGTTCGATAGAATGGCTGAACCAATATGAATTGAGCAATATTCTCTAACCTGCGAAAGTTGATGTCACGGGATATTGTGAACTTAGTGAACTTGTTTGATAATGCAAATTTGATTTAGGAGATTACAAATGAAAGTTTAGTAATTGAGTAGTCAACTTTAGTGATTAATACCTTGAAAGAGGGTTAGTCAAATCTTGTGTTCATGTTCTAGAACGGTTTTTAACTATTGAATTCCTTGTTTCATTTCCCCATTGGTCATTGATCTCTGAAATACCCTTATAGCCCAATGTTTTAATCCCATAAGCTAAATCGTTTTATTTATTGCATTTTTATTTACAATTTCTGAAACCAAACAAACAAACTTTCGTTCACTTTAGCTATTTACAAGTCTCGCAAATCTTTAGTGTACCATTGGTCCTTGTGGATTCGACCCCACATATACTGCCTTGCGGTTAAGTGTATCGGGTAAATATTCGAGCAATCAATATTGTAAATCTCTCATGTAATGAATCATTCAGCCTCCTATCTTACAATAATCAAACAGATTGTTTCCAAAAATTAGGCTCTTCAGATTTGGCCAGCTCTCAAGAAAGGTCGGCAACAATTGTAACGACTAGTTGGAGAAGGCTGCATGAAAATAGGAAAAGTTATGGAATTTTGGAAATGGTCGCACTGTCCCAGTTTCAAGTAATGATAAAGGACCTGCAAGAAAGAACAAAGATACAAGAGAGATAGATGAGTTGTACACAAGAATTATATATGCATCAAATAGTTGTATACATACTGCGGGTGATAAAGTCACAGATAATATCTCTCTTACTTAAATCCTCGGTTCAGTAGGACTACTATCAGACTTGATATTAAATTCAGTACCAAGGTCTATCTTGACCAAAGAACTCAAGATGTTTACCAAAACTCTCATCGTATTGACTATCTTTAAAACTCATACTTAAGTCATGGAGCATCGATCTCAACCAAAATGACTGAACTACGCATTTGCCAATCGAAAGTTACACAAAAGATCTTCAAAGTTGGCGACCTTACACAAAAGAGGCTGAGGTTTTCGATAATCAAAATAATTACCCTTTACCAAGGTAAATTCTTCAATAATGGGGCATCCTAGTTAAGAGGAGCTTCTCTGTAACATCCAAGGACCATCCTTCTAATAAACGAGATGCATGATCTTGAGACAAGGTAAAGAAACAACAAGCTCTTGATGCTTCACTATCCCAACTTTTGCAAGTTTTAAAGAAACCAATGTCTTGCTCTTATACATGTTCTTAGGCCCAACATCTAGATGTTGAACTCCTCGATCAACCACAGTGGCGATCCACTCCACGGATCTGTCGGTACATATAGTGACATCTTCATACTTTACTTTGAAGTATTGCATAGGTACCCCACGATTAAACTCCAGATATTTGTCGAAAGGAACTCCAAATCATTTGTAAGATTCTTCCTAAGGAACTCCAAGGGATCATCTTTGCTATCCTCTCTTTTATCTTCTACTTCTCACAAAATTAGCTTCTCTTTCGTTCCTAGGGCTTGTAATCATGAGGCTGATGCTTTGGCAAAGCTCACCCTCCAAACATTTATGTCGACGCCGGTTTAACTTTTTAATAGAAAACTAGGTTTGAACAAAGAAAGATCTGTAAAATAACAAATCTGATTGGGAATTATTGTTGGTGTGTACCATGTACCGTTCTGATGATTATCCGACAAATATATATATATATATATATATATATATATATATAATTATTTATTGAAAGCCTTAAAAAAAAAAGACACATACTAATTTATGTTACCAATCAAATTCATTATATTTATTTTTAAGCGCTATTTTGTGCAAGAAACGATTTGATCAGCTATTTAAGTATCAGTATCATTAGTTCTTTTTTGCGTGTTTAATTTTTTTACTATCTTCCAATATTTTATTGTTTTCCCATTTAAAGATTTCTACTGATTTATTTTTCCAATTTGATCCTATGTTAATTATAGGTAAACAAAGAGAATGAAGAAAAAAAAATAATTTGGTATTTCTATTGTCTTGTTCATGAAAGCTATTTTTTTTTTTTGGCAGCATTCATTAAAGCAAGCCAAATGGCTTGGCGTGCAGGGAATAATAATAATCTTAGAAATAACATACAATAGTATCATAGTAGTATTCCAAAATGCATATAGACTTCATAATTATAATAATACTCAAAGTAATAACATACAATTATATCATAGTTAAAACAATATTAAAATTATGTATAAGCATAAAGACTCTATAAAAACATTTGTTTATTTTCTCCTGCAAAAGCTCTGAAATTATAAAATTTGAAGGGATTAGTAAAAATAAAATTAGAATAATATCCTAATTTATACGTTTCTAAATAACTTAAAATAAAAAAAAACATTTGACAAATTTAATATTCTTCATTATGTAAATATATCATCCAAAATAAAAGTTAAAGGGCGGTGAATGGTGAGGCAACAAAGAGAGAAAAAAAGCCCATTTTATTTTTCCACGAAACAAAAATAAGACTTTATTTTCGAAAAATAAGATGGCGACTATACAACGACTAATGGCCATCTTAACATATAAACTATAAATACAAGCATCATAGGTGATGTCAATGTCAATTCATCATAGGTTGTGGCATTCTCATTTTCAAAGGTACAAACAAAACTTAATCCATAATGTTAATTTTTTTATTCTTGCTTTACCATATCTATACTTGTTGTTATATAATTTTAGGTGCACCATATGTCTTATTAAATGTTTAGACTTGAGCTTTTGTTTTCTATTACTGCAGATGTGAATTGGTTGCAAAGTGAAAAATTACCTATGAAGGTGAAACTGAAGAAAATGTATATGAATCAGTTGGTCTAAATTTTAAAATTAGTATTTTTTCTGACTTTGTTTATGCTGTGTTGTTCTTGGATTCTGGTATTTGATAAGTATACATAGCTTAATCATTAATAAATGATGATAAGACATTTATGTTTCACATTCTTAAGATACTATTAGATATTCATCCCCAGACTCGGTGGCTCTAACCTTCCGTCCAAGATGAGAAAATTCAACCCTCTACCGCTTCAATACAACTTCACGCCGGAGGCTCAAAATCCTACGCCCCAGACGCCTCAAGAACAAGTCCGCTTTTACCCCCAACTATCAACGTCAGCCGCACCGCATGTCAGAAACTATCCACCACCACAGATCCTATTTCAGAACTCCTTGAATCGAAGCTTTGACGATCAACCAGCTCGGTCATTACCAGAATTTCAGAACGATCCACCGGTTCAATCGAATCCTTTGTATGATTCTGTGAGATCTCCAGTTCAGAACTCTCACGCTCAAAGTTATTCTTCTTCTCAAGGTAACAAATTTGACGAGTCAGATCCAGTGTTTCCGGAACTCCAGGAGGACACGTTGAGGGCTCTTAACGCCATACTTATGGTGCCGGATCGTCATAATTTTACCATCGTCCTGTCTCCGGAACCGAAGCCTAACACGACTTGGTATGTAATTTTCATAATTTTACAACCATCTTTTGTTTACGCTTATGGTTTACGCTTACGCTTATGGTATACACTTGTGCTTATGGTTTCATTTATGTTTTCTACGCTTATGGTTTCATTTATTTTGTTGGTTTGCATCTTGTTTGATTTTTGTTGTCTTAGTGTAGTAAACACGCATATGGTTTGCATCTAGTTTCATTTTTGTTGTATTAGTGTATCTTGTTGGATTATTGCTTCTGACTTGATTTTTATTTTCTGAGGTTTACTCGTGATGTCAAATCACAACTGGTGCGGTAGATTACTAAAGTTTTTACAAACAAAATTGATGGTACATACTATAATTGGTCATGTGTGCCTCCGTAGAGACGAGAAAGATATTTCCTTGAGTTTGCGGTATAGTTTTCTGTCATATATCATTCATAGATAGGTTTTAATTGTTGTTTTTCACTAACTTAATTCTATTTTCTTTTTTTTCCTAGAAAACACACACTTGGGATCCTTTGATAACATGGACAGTGCAACAGTTTTTCGATGAGATATGTCAATGCCGGATGAAAAACATGGTTAGCATCGCTAGGACTAGTCGAGTGCGACCTAAATGGATCGATGGTGTTCTCTTGAAAACAATGGTTGCACAGTGGGATACTGAAGAAGCAAAGGAAAAGAGTCTAATCTATTCCAATGCTCATATGTCAGACCGTAATGGTCTCGGTCCACACATGCACTTATCTGGGCCAACATCGTATCAACAAGTCAAACAAGGCTTGGTGAGTAACTTATGTATTTTTCTTAAAACTTTGCAGCTTTAACTTATGTCTTAACCTTTTTTTTTTGTAACATTGCAGGAAGCGAAACATTGGAGACTGGTGAGTCTTGGTGAGGTTTTCAAAGAGACACATACAAGGCCAGATGGTACGTATGTCGATCGAAAGTCCGAGAAGATCATCTCAACTTATGAGAAAAACTTACAAGCTAAGATATCTGAGATCAAGTCAGATCCTTCACGAGCTCGGGAGCTCACAACAGAAGATTATACGGCCATCTTTCTTTAGGTAAAGTACCATTTTCACAATCTATATTTAAAGAGTCTTCAAAACTTTTTTATTCAGAACTAATAGTTTTAGTTTTTCTTTTCTAAGTCCACTGAGAAGGATTCACGAGGTAATATTTTTGGACTTGGAAGCCTCAAGAATCATCTTCAGGATCTTCTCAGTGGCAAGAGCTATCAACGGGGAGAGTCGTCGTTTGTAGCATTGCAAGTGCAAATGAAGGAAGCTTGATATGTTACGGTTTTGACTCACTTTGACCCCGTTTATTTGATAGTTTTGTAGTTGTTTGAGTCCTTTTCAGGTTATAATAAGAGGCTAGGAAGCTAAAAGCAAGGATTGGAACAGCAGGAGCAATCGGAGCAGAAAGGAGTTGAATTGGAGCAGAAAAGCTGATTTTAGACCCAGGAGCACATGCTCCAGATTTCCAAGCACATGCTCCCAACTCTACGATTTCAGGACGACACGTGGCAAGCATCTAGGCGCCGATTCCCTGTCTAATTCCCCTTATTTTAGGCGATCCTTTGTGAGAGAAAGAGGGAGGAGATCGTTTTTTTTAATAGGGAGATTTGAATTTGGATTCTTTCCTTATTTTTCTCTACTTGTATGATATTTAACATAGGGTTTTTAGGAGAGAAAATATACCTTTTTCTTTTGTTTTGGGAGCGACGTTTTTGGTGAGAGGAAGAAGAGCGGCTACCTTGTGAAGCATTCTCTGAACCCTTTTTATTTTTATGTCATTGAATTTCTCATCTTTTGCTATGATTCATTTCTCTATGTCTGAGTAGTTTTCTTTGCTAGATTAGGGGTTTCAAAAGGGGTTTCATGAGTTAGCAACAGAACACAAATAGGGCTTTATATAATCGATTGTCTTCACTATTGTTAGACTTAATGCTTAGGTTGATTTGATCACCCAATCTATGATTCTAGGTTTATCTATTCATCAAAAGTGTAATAGGTTGCTAGAAAAGACATTAGTGGGCAAATTATCCTAGACCTGCGAAAGTTTATGTGTAGGTGATTTGTGAACTTATCATTCATGTTCTTTAATGCTTTGTCAGCTACAGAGCTCTCTTTGGCAGAAAGAACAAACCGCAAGAACAGAAAGTTTCAATCCGTCAACATGGGTGACAATAGAAACAATGAGGATATGGCTACCGAGTTGCAGCAACTTCGACAACAGTTGGGGCAGTTGCTCCGTGCTCAACACAAAAGAGCCGCGCCGCCGCAACCGTCCATTGGGGACAAGGACAACCCGCATGTGTCCTACACCAACCGAGCGGCGATTGTTCCTCCCACCATCCCGAGCCAAGATTTTGAGATCAAGCCACAGATGATCTCTCTAGTGAAGCAGCACCTATTTCACGGTCTCCCAGCTGAGATTCCGATGGACCACATCGAGAATTTTGAGGAGATATATAGCACCACTGGTTCAAATGGGATACCGCCAGACTTTCTGAAGTGCAAGCTCTTTCCCTTCTCTCTTGCGGATAGAGCTTCACGTTGGCTGAAGTCATTGCCACCTGGGTCTCTGACATCATGGGAACAGTGTAGGTCTGCGTTTCTGGATCATTTCTACACCAAGGCTAAGACCGCTGCCCTGAGGAACAAGATTTCATCGTCCCAACAACACACTGGAGAAGCCTTCTGCGAGGCTTGGGAGAGGTACAAAGAGTACCGTAGAGAGTGTCCGCACCATGGATTCAGTGATGAACAGATTCTGGGCATTTTCTATGATGGAGTTAACTGGGACTACAGAAACGTTCTCAACTCAGCCAGCAATGGGGATTTTATGACAAAGTCTAAGGAAGGAGCATATCAGTTGATTGAGAACCTAGCTGCAAGCTCCAGCAACAAGGCTCCTGAGTATGACAGGTCCGTGAAGGTCAACAGTGTCGATACGCAAAATATTGACGAGTTGACAGCCAAGGTGAACCTTCTTCTGAAGGGGAGCCAGAAAACTGTCCATTTTGTCGATGAGACCGGAGACATGCCGCTAGCTCAGGAGATTTGTGATGGAGAGGATGAAACGATGGAGGTTAATTATGTGAGTGGGCAAGGTTTTGTGCAGAACAGGGGTTTCAACCCGAACTACAGAAGCCATCCGAATTTGTCCTATAGAAGCACCAACGTGGAGAACTCTCAGGATCAGGTGTATCCGCAGCAAGGAGCTCAGAATCAGATGGGTTATCAGAAAACCTTCTCAAACCACTTCCAAGGCAAACAGTTTGTACCCACTCAAAACCGCTTCCAAGGGGGGAACCAGCAGGCATATACAAGCGCTCAACAAGCACTGCCTTTCACCAACCAGCAGTTGGGACCTTCATCTGCTAGCAGCTCTCAGGATGAGCTGAAAAACATGATGCAACAACTCTTGGTGAATCAACAAAAAGCTTCAGTGGAAATCAACGCTAAGGTCGATACCATGTACAATGACCTTAATGGGAAGTATGAGGCAGTAATGTCACATGTGAAGAAGCTTGATGTTCAGGTTGCACAGACTGCTGAAGCCGTGAAAAGAACTCCTGGGACTCTGCCCGGAAAAGGGGAAGCAAACCCGCGGAACGAGTATGTCAATGCGATTGAGCTAAGGGGAGGAAAGAAGTTACCCCCTAGAGAAGCACCATCCGCTAGGATTGACAAGGGCAAGGGTATTGCTGAAGAATACCTTCCTCAACATGCTGCTGAGACTCCACCGTTGAGTCAAAAAGAAGCCGAAGCATCCGGCAAGCATGTGCTCCCATCCAGCGAGCACGTGCTCCCGACTCCCGATCAGACAGTTCCTACTGAGGTACCTCCTGCACGCGTGTACACCCCTAGGGTTCCTTACCCTGTTCCTCCTAAGAAATCTCGCAAGGATTTGGAGGATGCAAAGTGCAAGGAGATGTTGAGAGAATTGACAGTAAAACTACCCCTAGCTGATGCTATTCAGATGATACCTGCTTTGAAGAGATATGTGAAAGGGTTAGTTTCTGGGCGAGTGTCAGAGGAAGAGAACGTGATGATGGTTTCAAGAGAGTGCAGTGCTGTGCTGCAAAACAAAGTGCTAAAAAAGAGAGATGATCCAGGGCGATTTGTCTTATCCGTGAGAATCGGTAAAACGATTTTTGCAAACTCCCTCTATGATCTAGGTTCCAGTGTGAACCTTATGCCATATTCAGTGGCTAAAAGGCTGGGATACACGAAGTTCAAGTCTACACGGATTTCGTTAGTATTCGCGGATAGATCCACCAAGCGCCCCATAGGAGTGTTGGAGGATTTACATGTCCAGATAGGGGACACGCTTATACCAGCAGACTTTGTGGTTCTGGAACTTGAAGAAGAACCACGTGACCCCCTGATCTTTGGTAGATCATTCTTATGCACAGCTGGTGCGATTATAGATGTGCAAGGGGGAGCGATCGATCTCCAGCTGGGGGATATGAGTGCAAGGTTTGAGATGAACAAGCTGCTCAAGAAACCTATGATAGATGGTCAGACTTTTGTGGTTGATGATGGTTCAGAGGTTGCACATGAGGTTACCGATGAAGTTCTCACTCTCGACCCGTTGGAGGTTGCCTTGACAAAGGCAGAGGGTAAGTATGGATTCTTGAATGAGGAAGCTGATGGTTTTACACGCATTTTGGATGCAGGTACACGGTTCCAGCAACTGGTAGCTTACGCGAGCCTAGACGATGAGAACCAATCAGGGGAGGAATCCGCCGAGGGAGCACCTGCTCCGGATTCCGGAGCACATGCTCCGGTAAAGTCAGCGGACGGTCCTTAGAGCGAGTTAAGAGCTCCAAAGGTAGAGCTAAAACCACTTCCAGCCGGACTAAGGGTGTTGCAGCGGTGTGAAGACAAACATCTGGTGCTGAATTGGGAGAAATACCACTTCATGGTCAGAGATGGGATAGTGCTGGGACACAAGATTTCTGAAAAGGGGATTGAGGTTGACAAAGCCAAGGTTGAGGTGATGATGAGTTTACAACCTCCTAATTCGGTAAAAGGGATCTGCAGTTTCCTTGGCCACGCCGGTTTCTACAGACGGTTCATTAAGGATTTCTCCAAGATAGCAAGACCACTTACCCAGCTGTTGTGTAAGGAAGTGAAGTTTGATTTCGATTCTGCTTGCTTGGAGGCCTTTCACACGATCAAAGGAGCTTTGGTTAGCGCTCCGATTGTACAACCGCCAGATTGGGACCTTCCCTTTGAGGTCATGACTGATGCGAGTGATTATGCCGTGGGAGCAGTTCTGGGACAGAGAAAAGACAAGAAGCTGCACGTCATATACTATGCCAACCGCACCTTGGATGAGACTCAGTGCAAGTACGCTACAACCGAGAAAGAACTTTTAGCGGTTGTGTTTGCTTTTGAGAAGTTCCAATCATACCTTGTTGGTTCCAAAGTGGTTGTTCACACTGCTCATGCAGCATTGAGGTATCTACTGACCAAGAAGGATGCAAAACCAAGGCTACTCCGTTGGATTTTGTTGCTTCAAGAGTTTGACTTGGAGATTAAAGACAAGAAGGGTATTGAGAACGGAGTTGCAGATCACTTGTCAAGAATGAGGATAGAAGAAGAGCTACCCTTGGATGATAACCTTCCTGAAGAACATGTTTACTCGATTGGCATCTTTGATCCTGCCGAGCACATGCTCCGCCTGGGAGCACATGCTCTGAAAACCCCGTGCAAGGTAATCGATACCAACAAACAGCCGAGTTTTCCTTGGTTTGGAGAGTATGCAAACTAGCTAGCAGCAGAGAAAGAACCTACTGAGTTTGTGGGGAACAAGAAGAAGAAGTTCCTAAAAGACATAAGGCGGTATTTTTGGGATGAGCCTTACCTCTATAGGCATTGCTCGGATGGTGTTTTCAGGAGGTGTGTGACTGAGGAGGAGGTTCCTAAAGTCTTGTTTCATTGCCATAGCTCACCCTATGCTGGACACTTTGCTACTTTCAAAACCGTGTCCAAAGCTCTTCAAGCGGGTTATTGGTGGTCTACCATGTTTAGAGATGCGCAGCGGTTCGTGTCTACTTGCGACACATGTCAGAGACAAGGGAACATCAGCAGGAGGAATGAGATGCCTCAGAATTTCATCTTGGAGGTTGAGGTATTTGATGTTTGGGGAATTGACTTCATGGGACCTATCCCGAACTCATTCGGCAATGAGTACATATTGGTGGCTGGCGATTACGTGTCCAAGTGGGTAGAAGCTTTGGCCAGCCCCAATAATGATGCAAAGACCGTGCTCAAGATGTTCAAGTCGGTTATTTTCCCACGGTTTGGTGTCCCACGGGTAGTCATTAGCGATGGTGGATCGCATTTCATTAACAAGGTCTTTGAGAGTCTTCTCAAGAAGAATGGAGTGAGGCACAAGGTCGCCACCCCCTACCACCCACAAACAAGGGGCCAAGTTGAGATCTCTAACCGGGAGATTAAGAGCATTTTGCAAAAAACAGTGAACACAACAAGGAAGGATTGGTCTCTGAAGCTAGATGAGGCTCTATGGGCTTATAGAACCGTCTATAAAACACCCCTGGGGGCTACACCGTTTCACTTGGTGTATGGTAAGGCGTGTCACCTTCCTGTTGAGCTAGAGTACAAGGCTGCTTGGGCAGTGAAAATGCTGAACTTTGACACTAAGAGCGCCCATGAAAGGAGGAAGATGCAACTGCATGAGCTAGAGGAGATTAGGCACCTCGCCTATGAAAACTCAAAACTCTACAAGGAGCGTACCAAAGCCTACCATGACAAGCGGATCCTCACTAGGACCTTTGCTCCTAATGATCAAGTCTTGTTGTTCAACTCTACGCTGAAACTGTTTCCTGGAAAGCTAAGATCACGATGGTCCGGACCCTTCACCATCAAGGAGATTAGACCATATGGGGCTGTTGTGTTGCTGGACACAAAAAGAGGAGAATTTGTGGTGAATGGACAGAGGCTGAAACCATACTTGCCGCCTCTGAGCACGCAAGGGGTGAAACCTTCGCCCTAGGCGACCCTCCTATTGCCTAAGGAGCTTTCGAGTCAAGCTAATGACTTAAAACAAGCGCTGGGTGGGAGGCAACCCACCAGGTATATATTGCTGAGTTTTTCTTTTTCTTTTTAGGATTTGTTTCTTCTCTTTTCGGTTTCAGGAATATTGGAAGAAGATGCGGAGCACATGCTCGCAGGACGCGAGCAACCCGATGCACATGCTCGGCGAACTGAGAAAAAAGAAAAAAGATGCGGAGCACATGCTCGCAGGACGCGAGCAACCCGATGCACATGCTCGGCGAACTGAGAACAAAAGAAGAAAAAGAGAAGAGCGATTGAGCCAGGTAAGTTTAATGAATTTCAGGCCCAGGCCCACCAGGCCCAGGTAACCCACCAAATCGCAAACCCTTCTCTCTTTTCTTCTTCCTTCTTTCTTCTCTTCTTCTCCTCGTCGCCGTCGAAGCTCTCATCCTCTCCCATTGCTAACTTTTTCAAAAATAGACCGATTTCAGTGATTTTTGAGACTAGATTGCTTTATTATCCACCACAATCCTCAATCTCTAGTCCATTTAAGCACACACTCAAGGTACAAAATGGCCCCTAGACGCTCTACCTCGGGAAGAAAGAGCACAACAAAGAGACCAACCGACGATTCACAATCATTCCCGTGGCCACGGTGCGAGGGAGAACCGTTCAACATGAACGATGACGACACTATCTCGCGGTTGCTGCCACCACACTACCACCGCCGCCGACCCAAGCCCACCGGTGAGACCACCACGTCGGAGGCGCCGCCTTGCCCGTTCGGAGAGCGAGAGCCCAGACGATTCCGACGCCTGATCGCGGTTACACACACCATCATTGTCTTATCCGCCTTATTTTCTTTTCATTTTTGTTGTTATCTTTATTTTTCTTCTTGTCTAGGTCTCTCTTTGGCTTATTTTCACACCGGAGATGGTGTGAAGTAAGTCCGGGAGAGGGTCACCTATGACATTTGTTTTCTTTATTTTTCTTTTTATTGAGTCAGTTTGTCATGTGAGTCGAACCAAAACTTGTGGGAATTAGGACCGAAATCTGTGATGTTTCTAACCATTTGTGAGTTTGACCGTTTTTCCTAGTGACCATTGTTGCAGAACTAAGAGTACAGAGACGAGCTAATACCTCTTCACATTCGGACCCTTCTCCTGGCCAGAAAAGCTTCATCCCATTAAGGTTCCACCGGAAAGACTTAGACTCTACCTTATTGGAACCTAACCGGATTTAAATTCTTCTTGTTTTGGGCATTAGGATAGGGAACGTGTCACATATTCAGGACTTCTTATTCATTTTGCCAATCTTGCTGATCCTGAATAGCTAGCTCATTTTAAGTTAGTACCCACCCGAGCCTAACCTCCTTTCAAACCACTTGCACTTGTATTTTTGTTTTCTCATTCTGTGCAGCTATGTGCAAAACGGTCGGGGAGAGCAGGACTGACACAATCTCTAACTCGCTCTTGCTGGAGAACCAAAGAGGAAAGAGCCGGACGGACAGAGCACGTGCTCCAACCCAGCGAGCACCTGCTCCGAAATTATATACATCCGAGTCCGCGAGTTGTTTTGAGCAGGGAGAGAGCCTAGGATACGGTCCGCATGCTCCAGGGGCAATATCAGAAGAAGATCCCCCATCATCCTTCATATGTCTCATCAAAAAAAAAAAAAAAAAAAAAAAAAAACGTTTAAGGATGATGGAAAGGGACCAGAGCTAGTGTTACACACCCCCGAGCATGCGTTGTACCCTGAGGAGAAAAGAGAGGCTGAGTTTGAAGATAAGAAGAGGAGAGTGATTAGAGGTTGTGGACATCAATGAGTCCACTCTCCCTTACCATTTTGTGCGATATCCTGCATCTCTTTCGAAGTAATGGTAACCCCTAAACACTCTATAGCTCCACCATTAAAACAGTCTTTTATCTACCAAGCCTCGATTTCACTAGCTTAATGCCCTTAATGAGAAGCTCACGCCAATTTTAATTGAATGTAAAGAGTCTTTGTCTGGAAAGTGATCTTTTTCTGGGTTTGATTGCCAATTATGGTTCTGGTTTTGGAGATGTTTGCTGGAGAAGTTTTTGGTATAGCTTGTTCTAACACATGTGGTCTGCAGGTCATGGTCTACTCACGGTTTCTGAGATTTTTGCGAGTTCCCACCTTGGCTCTCTTGGCGCTTGGTTTGAGTTTGTTTGAGGACAAACAAAGATCTAAGTCCGGGGGAGTTGATATGTTACGGTTTTGACTCACTTTGACCCCGTTTATTTGATAGTTTTGTAGTTGTTTGAGTCCTTTTCAGGTTATAATAAGAGGCTAGGAAGCTAAAAGCAAGGATTGGAACAGCAGGAGCAATCGGAGCAGAAAGGAGTTGAATTGGAGCAGAAAAGCTGATTTTAGACCCAGGAGCACATGCTCCCGATTTCCGAGCACATGCTCCCAACTCTACGGTTTCATGACGATACGTGGCAAGCATCTAGGCGCCGATTCCCTGTCTAATTCCCCTTATTTTAGGCGATCCTTTGTGAGAGAAAGAGGGAGGAGATCGTTTTTTTTAATAGGGAGATTTGAATTTGGATTCTTTCCTTATTTTTCTCTACTTGTATGCTATTTAACCTAGGGTTTTTAGGAGAGAAAATATACCTTTTTCTTTTGTTTTGGGAGCGACGTTTTTGGTGAGAGGAAGAAGAGCGGCTACCTTGTGAAGCATTCTCTGAACCCTTTTTATTTTTATGTCATTGAATTTCTCATCTTTTGCTATGATTCATTTCTCTATGTCTGAGTAGTTTTCTTTGCTAGATTAGGGGTTTCAAAAGGGGTTTCATGGGTTAGCAACAGAACACAAATAGGGCTTTATATAATCGATTGTCTTCACTATTGTTAGACTTAATGCTTAGGTTGATTTGATCACCCAATCTATGATTCTAGGTTTATCTATTCATCAAAAGTGTAATAGGTTGCTAGAAAAGACATTAGTGGACAAATTATCTTAGACCTGCGAAAGTTGATGTGTAGGTGATTTGTGAACTTATCATTCATGTTCTTTAATGCTTTGTCTGCGATTCTGGGCTCAAACGACAGTTTAGGGTTTATGGACCGCCGAGCATGTGCTCCGGATGTCTGAGCACGTGCTCCGCGTTTCCGCACAGAATCGATCAGATAGAGTTATTGATGCCACGACAGTGGATCAGTTTATATTTATGTTTGAGTTCTAGACTGGTACTTAATCTATGCCCTGAATAGTTGTTTAGTTGGTGTCTCTGAAATTCCCGAGAATTACCCCTGATCTAGTGTTTTGCTTATTGCCTTTTTATACCGTTTTAATCGCGTTACTGTTACCAAACAAACCCAACTTTGAATTGTCTTAGCTTAAAATTGAACCAATAGAACCATAGAGTAAAACTTGGTCTTCGTGGGATTCGACCCCTAAGTACTACCTCTTTGTTGTGCACTTGCAGTAGGAAAATAGGGTTTAAAACTCTGTGTATCAAAGCTCATCATATAACTAAAGAACAAGTTGCCTATAATGCAAAACGTGATGTTGAGATTGCTGCTCGTGAAGCAGAACATTCCAAAGTTGTGGCTGAGCAACAGAAGAAGATAGAGCACTTGGAAAAGTACTTGCGCAAAATTGATCCGCCTGTTGTGGAATTCCATGTGTCTGAATCAAGTGATGCATCCACCGATCTTCCAACATAAATAACATCTCCTTCTTAGGTTACTTCTTAGGCTACTTATCTCTATTTCTTAACTCTCATGAACTTGTCACTTTGGGATGATGTGTCAATCATAGTTTTCGATTGATCATTTTGGTTCTCTTTTGGTTATTATAAATGTTGTCTACTTTTTGTAATTGCTAATGTGGTGAACTTTTGGTTACTAAAAATGTGAATTGTAGGTTTTTCTTTGATTAGAAATTCGAATTATAAAACAAAACAAAACAATTATGGTTTTAATCACTATAGTCGTCAAACCAGTCATTGAATTTGGCTTAAAGTCGTTGTCACATAGTCGTCAAATAGTCGTCCTATAGTAGCCAAATAGTCGCATAATTTAACGACTCTATTATGAGTGCACAAAATAAGAAGAGAAAAACAGTGATGAGAATTGAGTTGGGAGACGTTAAATAGGCATGCAAAATCAAGAGGCATAATTAAGAGAAACAAAGTGATGTACATGTCGGTTGGAGCGAATTTGTGAGTTAATGAAAAACGGAAATCAAATCATTTGATTCATTTCACCAACTCTTATTTTTCATAAAGCCCTTTTCTCTATCTATCATATAAAATGTCAATCTGTAATCTCGAATTGAGTTTGAGTAAGTACATTAAGGTGCAATATGATTTAGGAGCAGTGCCACGAGAAAACGAGAGTTTTGGTTGTTTGGAGTAAATCTAGCTATTTTTTTTAGTTTAACGAGCCAATCTTTCTCTCTCTCTCCACAATCTTCTCTCCTCACAATCTTCTCTCTCTAATCGCTCTCTCTCTCTATAAACTCTCTCCTTACAATCTTCTCTCTCTACAATCTCTCTCCTCACAGTCTCATCTCTCTATTCTCTCTCTACAATCCCCTCTCTCTAATTCCTCTCTCTCTCCAATCTCTCTAACCTCTCTCTGCAATCTCTCTCTCTCTACAATCTCTCTCCATACAATGAGATTCTCGCTTAGATCCAGAACGTTGAAAATTCTTTTGTATATCATCTTCTTCGGCTTCCCTCCTTGAACAAAAATTTGACCTTTGATGTTTTTCATGCAACAAAAAAAGTGATAACATTAGTGAGTTGTTAGTACAAGAATAATCAATTGGGAGTTAAACCTCTCGATCAAATGCAATTGACCAATCCTGCGGATGAATGCTTTAAATTAAAGACCATTTTGCTCCTACTTTTCTTCTAAATCTCAACCACGGGCATCACTCACAAAATATAAAATAATGATTTAATTGAAATTTCAAGTGTTTCAAATAAAGTTCGGAAAAAAAAACTTCTAAAAGAAATGTCAATTTTTGTTATTCTCCGGCCAAGTAAATTCTTGGAAACTTCGCATACCAAAAAAAAAAAAAAAGAGAGAGAGATAGAGATGCAAGCTTCTTTGTTTTGTTTTGTTTTGCTTTTCTAGTAAGTCATAAGTAGTAAGACTATAACTTGTCTTCTTTATTTTATCAATATAATTCAGTTTTCCACAATTAGATAAAAGTGTGAAACAACTTTTGTTTTCCTTCCTTATATGTTTGATAAAACGAGAAATATCGGAATCATAGATACGTCATGCATATGGGTCAGCAAGGAATCATCCTTGGCTAGCTACAATAATTTATTAAGAAGATACAGATAAGCCAAATATACTGTTTACTAGATTTTTTTCTTTCTATTACGGGTATGCCCTAGTGCGCATTAAGTTGATAAGTTAATAATCATAATCAATTTGTATGTATGAAGGTAAGACTAATTATAAGAATCGTAAAGCAAGGGGTACTTTACTAGAACAGCTCATATATTGTGCTCTCGGCACGTGGCCTGGGTGTCGAGTGAGCTGTGCTGCACTGCTGCAACACACCAAATTAAATAGATTCTACGATACGGAGATGATAAACGTTTGCTTTAACCTAATTAGTAAAAAGCTGCACTGGAACTATTTCAAGTATAATCTAAATTAATGATAATGTTAATTTTCACTATCCCATATTCCCATTCCAATAGTTCTGGATGTGTTGCATTCACTTGAAAATAATGTCAAAAGTAAACAATACTACTAATTTGAGTAAGTGTAATACTATGTTAATGTTTTCGAAATATTTTTCTACAGAATTTGCAATTTTAAGAACGGTCTTTTTGAATGTTATCACATTTAAAAAAAAAAAAAAGGTCCACGTGTACCACATATTTCAGATGAGCTTACTTAAACTGAGCCTCCGAGACCAGAGTGATTAATGGAGTTCAAAGACTGACACGCACTCCTTTTCACTAAAAGCATGTAATGTTCAGTTTGCTTTGATCTATCTGAGTTTCATTTGTAATAGACCCAAATGGGTTAACTTTTTGTGACTTCTGTTGCAAGTTGCAACGAGAAGGTGTTATAATTTATTTGGGTAAATTGAATTAAAAAATACCCCGTATGTGCATGATAAAAGACTACTAAATTTGAAAGTTTCCTCCATCGGTTGACCCAACAACGCGTTGTTTCCCTTTTCTACACGGAAAATCCGTGTATGTCATTAATGTAAATCGCATCAAATTATTGACTGAGTATCACTTAGGGTTTTCATTTTTAGGCAAAAGAAGGTTTTGTTATCCCCTCCCCCAACTCCTCCATAACAGAAAATGAAATTCTCCGCATTTGATGAACGATATGTTGATATTAGAGCTCGATCGTTTGCGTACATATCATTAAAAAAAACGATTTAGTGAATGCACACTAAGTAAGAAAACTTACAAATTTACTTTATAATTATAATTAGTATTGTAAATACAATTTATGGTTAAATAAAAAACGACTTTTTATGGAAAATACAAAACATAGCTTATTTCAAACAAAGAAAACAATGCACCAATAACTTGTTTTGACATACGACATCAGGAACATAATTTTGATATTGAAAACAGTAAAAGAGCGCGAAAAAATATAATATCGGGATTGCAGCCCCCTCCCGGCCCTCCTCCTCTTTACACGGTGCGCTTGGTTAAAAATGGCTGGATGCACAGTATTTCTTTTTCATTATTTTTAGTTCTTGCCTTTTAAATATCATACCATATCATATATGTCGTTAATTAAATGTTTAATTTGGTTATAATTAAGATTTTACATTTCTTTATAAATGAAAATAATAATATTCGGAATTTAATTGAAGTATTACTTCTCATGTTGTTTTATCTTTCCGCCTATTGTTTTTTGTTAATGTTAAATTTATACCAATAAAAAAAGATCTACATTGTACAATAGGAACCCAAAAACACGCCAAGCTTTAGAAAGAGAAAACAATGGAACAGTTTAAGAAAAAAATATATTGAGCTTAAGCCAGATTTAAAACCTCGCTAGAGATACAACCAAAATAAAAACCAAGTAGAGAGTCAATAGAGGGATCATCCGGCAAGAAGTAAATGAGACGATTGCGCATGGTGCGGTTAATGAGAATCCTGGTAGCGGAGACGGATGTTTGTGAAGCTGAGAAGATTCGGTGATTCCGCTCCTTCCAGATCATGTAAATTGCAACTTGCAAGAGGAGCTTGAGAATTTTGCTGGCATAGAGAGGTGGGGACGACTAAACAGTGAGCAACCAACCGGTTGCCGCCGAAAGCGAAGAAGGAGGATTCGACGAAATACTCCCCGCGAGATCAACCCATATAGCCTTTGAGTACTCGCAGTCAAAGAACAAGTGAGCATGAGAGTCCAGACCCGACTCACAGAGGACACAGGATGAAGGGACATTCATTCCCCATGTCCTGAGTCTATCTCTAGTCGTGAGCCTACCTTGCATCGCGAGCCACTGAATGAAGGAGAACCGGGGAAAGGATTCCTTGAACCAGACAGCTTTGTACCAAGGCATGGTCGACGCTCTCTCTCGTATTTGTTGCCATGTACCACGAGTGGAGAAAGTGTTCGAGAAGGTACCTGATGGTTGCCTCCATTGAAAGAAGTCATGACCTCTTCCGGGGGAAGGACAGACGATAGTAGACAAGCAAATCTGGAGTTGCTCAGCTTGGGAAGATCTAGCACTTGGAAAGAACCATTGCCCGTCACGCGTAGCTTCATAGACTGAAGCTTCCCGGCGGATACGCACCTCACGAGGACCCATAGGGCCAACAAGATCAATGAGGGGCCCTAGATTGGTCCAGGAGTCGTACCAGAACAGAGCATTGAGCCCGTTCCTGACTTGACACCTAAGAAGTTCCTTCATAGTGGGTTTAATTTCAATCAGCTTCCTAACATTCCAAGAGAGACGAGGAGAGATATCCATAAGCCAATAGCTCCTCCTCCCAAAGATGTTATGATCCAACCACCGAACCCATAGAGACTCTGACCGTGAGAAAAGATACCACACTTGCTTCAATCTGAACACATCAGCAAAGTCCTCAAGCGACCGAATACCCAGACCCCCTTCCTGCTTTGTTTTACAGATATCTTTCCAGGCAACGCACGCCCCTCTGGCCGAATCTGTGGCATTCTTCCAAAGAAAAGCAGAGCACAGGGAATCAACCTTCTTATAGAAACCTTTGGGAAGGACAAACACTTGACTCCAAAAGGTGACCTTCCCATAGATAACTGAAACAATCAGCCGTATCTTACCAGCATAAGAGAGGTACTTCGCAGTCCACAAGTGGAGATGGGTTGTTATCTTCTCCAAGAAAGGTCGTAAGGACGCCATTGTAAGCTTTGTAGGGCTTAGAGGAAGACCTAGGTAACGTGTTGGGAACTGACCAAGTCTAACACCGATTAGACTGGATAACGCTGATGCTTCTAACTCATCAAAACCACCTAAGAAGAGCTCTGACTTCGCTGGGTTCATATCCAAACCTGACAGTTGACGGAACTGCTTAAGAATACCAGTAATCCCAAGCAGAGATTGGTCAGCTCCATCAGAGAAAACAAGGAGATCATCAGCAAATGCCAGGTGAGTTAGTTGAGGGGAGAGACACAACGGATGTGCAGAGAACACGCCCTCCACTAAACCCTGATCTAGCATACGAGAAAGCACCTCCATGACCATTATGAAAAGATACGGAGAAATGCAATCTCCCTGCCTTAAACCCTGCCTCCCTTCAAAGAAACTCGTGACCTCACCATTAATAGAAATCAAAAACCTTGGCGTAGATATGCATTCCTTTATCCAAGTTCTGAAAAGAGGTGGAAAGTGCAAAGCTTCCAAGATCTTTAGAACAAAGTCCCAACAAACTGTGTCAAATGCCTTTTTTATATCCACCTTGAGTAAAGAACTATTTGGGCAAGTAGCCTTCTCATAGTTTCGGATAAGCTCAGAGGCTAATAGGACATTCTCTCCCAAGCTCCTCCCACTAAGAAAAGCAGCCTGATTGGGCGAGATAAACTCCATGAGCAATGGTTTGAGTCTATTAGCCAAGATTTTAGAAATAATCTTATAAGCAAGATTACAACAGCTGATAGGCCTGAACTCCGAGAGGGCAGAGGCTTCCAGAGTCTTAGGGATCAGAGATATGACAGTGGTATTCATGTCCTTGAGAAGACGGCCATTGCGGAAAAACTCCTGAACTGCACTCATTAGATCATCCCCAACCGTGGACCCAGCAGACTTGTAAAATTCTACCGGAAAACCATCCGGCCCGGGGCTTTTATTCTGAGGCATAGCAAATAGGATGTCCCTAACCTCCTCACTTGACACCTCCCTTAGCAGATCATCAGTCTGAGGCTGAGAGCATCGAAAGGGAATCAAATCCTGCAGAAACTCAATAGATGCAGGTGATACTAGCATCTCAGTAGAACCAAACACTGACTTGAAGTAGTCTACAGCGTGCCTGTTAAGTTCCTTCGGGGATGTAATTTTACTTCCATCAGCATCCAGAAAGAAGTGAATATGATTCTGGGAGTTCCTCTGCATCACCATCTTATGAAAGAAGGAGGTATTCTTATCACCGAGCGCCAACCACTGAATTCGAGATTTTTGCATGTAGAACTTTTCCTCTGCAGATAAGAGCATGTGTTATGCCTCTGATGCTAAATTCTCTTCTCTTGCTAAATCAACCGAAGGAGCCACAAGAATTTCCATCTGAATCACTGCAACTTCCTCTGCCTTCTCTTTCACCCTTTGAGAGATCCCACTAAAATGCGTTTTGTTAAGCAAGCGCAGGCTAGGCTTTAAAAGCTTCAAAGCACGCACTAACTTAAACTGAGCAGCTCGATTATGGAATTGGCTGACCACACGGACTACATGATATCAGGATACTCGGGATGGTCCACAATGTGAGTGTAGAACTTAAAAGGCTTGTTTACCACTCTGTGTAGAGTCGGAACCGAGAATAAACAAGGGGCATGATCAGACTGACCTGGCTCCAAGAATTCAGAATAAGCGTCCGGGAACGACCTAGCCCAATTCTCATTGATAAGAGCATGATCAATGCGCTTAGAGATTGGATCTTCTTCTCTATGATTCCACCACGTGAACGGAAGGCCCTTAGACGGATCTTCAAAGAGGTTAGCTTCCTGGAGGGCGAGCTCAAAATCACCAACTCCCGTGACATCTACCGGCTCGTGGGGAAAGCCAGAGTGATGCTCAGAGCGGAGAATCTGGTTGAAGTCCCCTATAACTGCCCAAGGGTTACTCGCCAGAGGAGTAGAAGCATGAAGGTAGGCTAACTCCTCCCAGAGCGCAATCCTTTCCTTCGGAAGATTAAAACCATACACAAAAGTAACTGTTATATTGATATTCTCAGCCTGAAGAAAGAATCCACAGGTGATAGCTTGCGCAGATTGTTGGTAGACCACCACCGTGACTCTAGGATCCCAGACCACCACAATTCTCGCCGTATTGTGGTATTCAAAATTCCCACAGAACTTCCAACCGTGAGGAACTGCCTTCAAGACTCTCCTGGTATTATTTAGTTGTATCTTTGTCTCCAAAAAAGCTCCGAAAAGAGGCCGATGGATATTAATCCATTTCTTAGTCATTACTTGCCTTCTATGGCTATTTAAGCCTCTAATGTTCCATCCCAAAAACATACTTACTGGTGATAGTTAGTTACTCGCAGCCTTGGGGCTGCTATTCTTACGTCTAACCATGATGAAAGGCGCTTCCTCTTCAACGACAACAACCGGCGCAGAGGAGGAGGGACGAGCTGGCTTGGAGTGTACCACGGGACCTTGCTCACCAGAATTGGAGGCCTCAATGGCATCGGAAGGATTATCCTGCACAGCTCTAGAAACAGGTGCCTCTTTACAAAGGCTCTTAGATCTTGTAGGACTTCTGCTTCGTCTGAGTGCCCTGCTAGCACCACGACCCTCTCCACTTTTTGATCGGTGATGCTCCTTCTGGTCCAACTTAGGGGGGACCTTGGGGCAACAAGAAGCTGAATGACCAAATTCTTCACACGAACTACACTTTGCGGGGAGCCACGGGTAAGCGACATCAATCTGGATCTCTCTCCCATCACTGAAACCCAAGACAAGTTTGGAAGGCAACTCCGCAAACAAATCCACCTCAACTACAACCTTTGCAACCTCAAAGGTTTCCTTCCGTGCAGTCTCTGGGTGAAGAGCCTTGGGATCGCCAACTCCAGAAGCAATTCTGGCTAGACTCTCATCAGTGAATAAGTAGTAGGGGATTCCCCTAAACTCCACAACTACCTGAGCCTTGGTAAACGTAGGCTTCTCCGGGGTAAAGTCAGGAGACCAAGGGGCAACGAACATTGGATGGCCGGCGATGTTCCAAAGGTTGCGACTCAACAGAATCGAACGAGACTTGGCATTGGTGACACGAAGAAGAAAGGTGCCAAGTCCAATACGGTGAACAAAGATGTGAGGACCTGAGCGAGCCCATAGAGCATTCACCACACCGATAATTCTACCCATCTCCGGAGGAGGACCATGGAACTGGGCATAGACATAGTCCTTGAACTCCTCTTTAGCTGCTGCAACACTTTCATCAGGGATGAGAATGAAAGGAACACCAAAGACATGCTTCGTCGGGCTACCAATTTTCCCCAGACCGGCTCCTGGCTTAGCCACACTTGTGTAGGAACGAGGGGGTGCGACAGACACCTTATCCGATTTAGAAGACACATCCGCAGGTAGAGGAGAGAACGAGGAAGTGGAAACCTCTGCACATGGAGAGGAGTCGGTGGATCCCGTGGCGGCAGGAACAAAGGCTGATGGATCTGAAGGCGGAGCCATAGGAGAAGCGCCTCGGGGTGAAACATTCACAAGGAGCGGACGGATCAGATCTAGATCTAGGGCGGATTGAGAGAGATCTGCATCCGCAACCTGGAGGAAAAGCTCCGCACGAACCGAAGGAACCTCCTTCTCAGGCAGAGCAACTTGCTGGGTGGGAACAGAAGGAGCCTTCTTCTCATGTGGAACAGTTTTCGAAGCAGCTTTCGAAGAGGTTTCACTGTAAGACTAGCGAGGGAATTGAGGTGTAGGAGGAACCAGAGGACGAGGTTTCTTCTTCTTCCCCATTGGAACAGAGACCCAAGTCGGCGAGGGACCGACCGACAGCGAGGAAAGAGGCGGAAGACAACGGAAGGATATTAGATTTTAGATGTCTCGCGAAACGGGACAGAGAACCCTTAGGAACTATTCTACAATTATAATAGACTGCAATCCCGCCCATTGTTTTTGACACTTTCGAGTTTCACCGAAATTACATCCAAGCCAGCTCACCCAAGTTTAAGTGTGCGGACTAAGTTTCCATGAATCCTCGCTTTGCGATACATCGAATAAAGTATGATTCTCTTCTTTTGGTTTTAACAATAATCACGGTTTACATATAACCGGAAGAGATGGTAATAAGCGGCCACCAGAATATGGAGACGATAGATATAATTTTGATATCAAGTGTGCCAGTTGTCCTCACGCGATCACATTTAGTATTTGTAAAAATTTAGGTTTTCATTCTCACTAAACGAAACTTTCACATTTATATGAAACGGGTAAACACACTCTAAAATGAAACAAAACGAGCTCGACATTGAAAAAGTACCGCAAAAAGAGAGAGAGACTTGATATGAAATTTGCTTGCAGAAATCAAATATGAAATTTGCTTGCTAGCTAAGAGATCTTTGGGGAAAAAGAAAAAAATGATTGACGATAGGGATCCACTTGACTTTGACCAAATGTATAAAAAATATATAATATGACTTAGTAACTGTAAAACATGTATCGTGTGTGGCTGTGTGCTATGTATTATGAGTATAGGTAAATATATATATATTCATTTAATGAAATTTATGATAGATTCAGAAAACATAAAATCATCTCTTTCCAATCATAATACTATTACTCGAGTTCAAGAACACTAGAACTTTGCTTACCGCTTCAGCTAACCAAGTTTTGCTTAGAGGTTTTAGTTGTGATTAATCTTTACCATCAATTAATTTATAGGATAAAATATCATAATTTGGATTACAGAAAATCTAATTGCTTACGTTGTTCTGTGTGTGTCTGAACTGAAACTATATGAGAACGACAATTCAAAGCATATTCTAGTCTCGATCGGCACATGGGTGTCTGTGCCCCACATCAGATTATAGAGTGATTGACAAACCAATACGAAATAGGGCACACATTAACACATCACATTTTAAAATAATAACATTATTAAAGTGTATAATCAATTTAATATTAAAATACGTGAACAGAATTATCAACTTTATAAAAACTTATGAAATTTATAGATGTATTATATTGGAGATGAGCTGAATAGCTGATGACTGGGACTCGAACCCAGTTCTGCAACAACCCCTGTTCCTGTCCTTTCTTTGTATTGTTGATCAAGTAACCAAATCGGTTTTATCTTGAATTAGAAAGATATTCTACAATACCATTATTGAAATATAGATTTCTTTTACTTTGAAATTAGTGAAAAGAACGATATTATTCACTAGATTCCAATACCTGTTCATGATATATTGATATACTGTACTATTTATATCTACGTGGACCGCATTATTTCTTTCAGTAACCATTAGTGATGTCTTTTCAAATCACACAGTACCGGAGTTCTGATAATGAGATCAGGGAAAAGGAGGAGGTGGATGACGGTGCTTACTCCTCCACCGTACACAAGCTTATCATCCTTATCAATGGCGGAGCTTTAGGGTTGCTTCAGGTGGGCACAAACCAATCATCAATCAACGCAGAAGACCGTAGAGCCATAATCTTCTGTTTCTTGGTCATCACTCTTATCTACACCATCCTTCGTGTCTGCGAAGTAAAGCTTCGAAGCAAACCTGATATCGGTAACTTTGTTGGGCACATCAGCCATCTCTTTGGGGCTCTCGCAGCTCTCCTACTCATTTTTCTTATTTCGCCAACTTTCACTTTGATCGTGGTTCCTCTCTGGCTTGTTTGGTTCTTCGTTGTTATGTATGTCTCTCTCTCTCCAGAGGATACCGCCGGAGATAAACCGGTTTAAAGTAATATCAAGTAGATCGAGTTCAGATCTCCAACTCCCGCCACCGGGTAGCTAAGTATCTCGATCTTTATATGTGTTTGTATTTCTCACTACTATGGTCGGGTATCTGATTTAAGAGCTCCAAATAAAATAAGATTTTATGTTTTTGCGTTCGGACATATTTGTTGAATTGGTTCTTTTGGAAAATTTCGATTATTAAATGCTCTACCACAAACTCTATTATCAGTTACTTGCGTTCCTTTTGTTGACCAAATATATGTCCTATATAAGATCTCTTAGGTTTTGTTTTCTTTCTATTTTTATAGTTTCATTCGATTTTTCAGCTGCGGAAGGATTAGATTATTCGGGAATTCGTTGTTTACCAGACAAAAAAACACTCTGTTACTTGTTTCCCAGACAAAGAAATACTCTGTTACTTGTTTGCCAGACAAAGAAAACACCATTTTTTCGTTTACGAATTATATTATCTTTGAGTTTAACAAGTCAGGGGTTTTATTTTTCTTTTCTCAAAAAAGCCAATATATATGAGAAGCTGTATAAGGGTAGCTAAACAAGATTTTTGATACACGCTTATTTTTTTTCTTTAATCCACCACGTCTGTTAATGGCTACTATCAGTAAAAAACGGATTATATAAAATAATTGGTACCTTTTTCTAATAGCAAGAAAGAAAAAGAATAAGATCAAACAGAATTTCTACAGTTGTATTGTATGGTGTCTTCAAGGCTTGCATGCTCTCCCACATTACATCGTGTGAAGTTTGGTTCGACTGTCATAGTGTCATGCAGCGGTAGCAGCTATAGAGAATCTTCTGACTCCTCTCAATCCACGGGTCTCGTTGTTCTACATGTACTTGTTGTTCTTTCTGTTTTCTTTTGTTCTTTTATTCTTTTGTTAGGAATTTCTTTATAAATTTTATTTTCTAGCGAGAGCTTTGATGATTTTTTAAAACTCTCGAACAATTTGTTTCTAAATTGAGTCAGAATTAGTTACAGGCATACATTAGCTCGATATTTCGTATTTGTAATTATATATTGATTTAATTTATTTTGTTTTGCATATTCGAGATTATATATATATTTAAATTTAAATTAAACTTAAGAAAAAAAAAATGAAATTGTCTTTCGAATTATCATGTAATTAAATGTGAACACCGAGCAGCGACCCCACCTAATCAGCTATCATGGAGAAGGTGTATGCCCTACAAAAGCTTTTAATTTTTAAGCACCTATGTAACATTCATGTTCTATTGGCCATAATCACTAGACTTTTACTATGACTCCAATTTCGAAATTCTCCAATCCCCACCTGACTTAATTTGGTTCGATCCTATACAAGCATGCTGCATCCTCACCACATTGGAGTATCCCTACCTAACTTTTCGCCATGAGTCTATGGCTATATTGCCAATATAAAATAATATAATAGCTAGTGTGATCAACGTGAGATATTTCTTTTTGTTAACAAATCAACTCTAAGAATTTAAAAATCTACAAAAAAATACTTGATGGTTTTCTCGGAGGCAAACTCCGGGCGTCGTTTCAAGTAACACGTGTGATTTGTTCTTTCCTTTAAACTAAAAACTAGGATATGATCGTGCTAGAGCACGAGTTTAAATTCCTTTCTTTTGTTTATTTGGTAATTTTTATTTAAAACATTTTTATATGTGATTATTCATTATTTTATTTGTTTTAAAAGATTTTTTTTGGATGGAATACTAGGTCTGGGCAAAATACCCGACCCGGAATATCCGTATTAAAACCGAACCGAAAAACTCTAGTTCAGATCGGGTATGGATCTTCCCAAATATATTAGTTGGATCTTAATTGTAAATACTCTTGGGTATCGGGTATTATCTGATCTGAACCGATACCTAATTAGTACCATGTATATCCGACCCTATGTTGTTTATCATTTCACATATGTAATCCTTATGTATGTTTATCAGTTGAAATTGCATTGAAGAAGAAGAATCATATATATCAGTTTGTCTCCACTCTCCATTACCTATATGGCTATACCTGCAAAAGATTTGATTTTCTTTGTAAATCTATAACCCTAATCCATAATTTGAATCTGGATTCTTTAATTTTTTTTCGCTTTTTCTCCTGAATCTCCTCTTTCAGAGACGTTAAAGACTCATTCAAAGGTAAATCCCATTGCTTAGTGAATTTAGTTCATCAATTGACACTTATATTGTATATAGAGTTAACAACGAGAGTTTGATGCATTTAACCACGAGTGTTTGGTACTTTAGTTCATCGATTGATTCTTTAGACTGTATATAGAATTGGTTTAGTTATTTTGGTATGATTTTTTTAGTTATAGCTTCATGAAATTTGATATAGTTATTCAATTTATATATAGGGTATTTTAGCTATATATAGGTATTTTGGTTCTAAATGGGTAAAAAATACTTATACCGAACCGAACCTAAAACATATCAGAAATATTTTGGTATTCCAAAAAAATATCCAAACCGACCCGAACCCAAAAAATCCGAACCGAACCCGAACCAAAATTTCCATAATACCTATATGATTCTATAAATTATAAACCCGAATTACCCGAAACCCAAATTACCCGAACCAATACCCAAATGCCCACCACTATGGAATACTATGAAATGAAATCATATACTGAATATGACTTATGAAAATAACATCTATTCTCTAGAAGTATATTCTAGTATATCTAGATTTTGACCTGCGATATAAAGTGAATTAAGTTGTGTGATGAAAAAATTAATTTTTGTTTGTTAATTTTATTTGATTTGTTTAGTGTTTAAAATTATATATTGTATTTTGATTGTTAATTATATGATTTAACCTATAGTATAGCGCATATTAATTTTAGGACCAAATATGTAACATATGTTTGTCAAAATCATCGTGACCGAAATAGCTTACCAAACAACATTATTCCAAACTTAAATTTAATCCGAGAAATCATATTTTTGAAATTTTAACCCGTGCTCTAGCAAGAAATCATATTTATTGAATTTTTTCATATTATAGTGACATATTATTGACCCGTGCTATAACAAATCAAATTAGAGTGCTTCTAATTTTTAACTTTTTGATCTATCATATATTTATGATATTCTTAAAACTATCAAATTAAACTATTTTTAAAGATTCCAAATTAAATTCTTTAAAAAGTTTATTATAGTATATAAAACTATATAATTTAACAAAAGAAATATATGAAATGAATTTAAATATTCAAATTTTGACCCGATAAAGTTAGGTAAGATTTTATTAATTTACGGAAGAGTGATTAATTTCTATTAATTTCTGAGGTTTTTTTGTCTATATATGGTTAGTTAAATATTCTTTGAGATTTTATTTTATTCTTTGGAATATCTTCTTTAAGAAGATCATAATCCTAAATCTATATAACCTATCAAACAATTAATCCATATAACCTACCAAATAATAAATTTTAGTTATAGTTTATATTAATATTATCTGGTCTACCAATTTGAAATCGTGTACTTCGGTTTTGTTAAAAAAGGATGTTTACAAAGTACGTAGTTTCACAAATATTTTATGTGGACATATGAATTTTTAAAAAGTTTTAAGGAGGGGAACTCTTGAGAACAATTGTACATATTTATTTTAACAGGGCTGATTAATTTTTCTTTTAGATGTAGAAAAAAACAAAAACTACAAATGTTATTAACAAAAAGCCAAACTTGTTCATTTTTAAATGATATTAATATTCTTAGCAAAAAAAAATACTACAAATGTTGACCTTGACTTACTTTTAAGCTTGAGAGACTATATGTACATCCATATGTATATTATATCGATCCAGTCTTTTTTTGAATAAAATGTTCAAAACTAGATTTATTAATTAATCTTTTTTTTGGAAAAAACTAGGTTTATTAATTAATCTCTAATGTAATTTTAATCCCAAATCTTCATATAGACACGTGATGTTTTGATTTTTTTCTTTATGTCTAAAACGTGATACTTTTGATACAAAGAGTTAGTGAGAAATGGACACATGACATAGTTTATGTAACTTAGGTATTTATAAAGAGGGTGGAAAACTCTGCCAGGTACAGTTCCAAAGGACTAAGATGCAAGCCTTTAACCAAATCTCACTTACTCTTTTTTGCTAAAAAAGGTAGCATATACTGGTCTTTATCCAACCGTTAGAAATTTATTTAATGGTTTCTTCGTTCCATCCTCTTACTCAAACCTTCAAACCCTGCTTCCGCCCCTGAAGAACAACAAGATTAATTTCCTTTGTAATTCCGTTCAACCATCTCTACTGTTAGCTACCTTTCTCTTATGTTTGCGACGCCAGAACCTACTCTCACATATTTGGCTCCTTCTCTCTGCATCTTTAACTCCCCACCCTTGCCTTTAATTTGTCTAACCAATACCCTGAAAGTATGAACAACAGAATCCCTACGTACCAGAAAGGTAAAGGAAAAGCACGAGGTTACTCCCCACCACCAAGAAAGAAATAAGCCCCTGAACTCGATTGTTCTGCCCTAATCGAAGAGAAGTTGCTCACCCTCATTGGGCGCCTCACAAATCCATCTGGACAACATCTATGGGCCATCCTGCCTTTCCTGGTGAACCGCTGGAATCTAAAAGGAAAAGCGAGAGGCTCAGACCTAGGATATGGTGTTTTTCAGTTCCGCTTTAACTATGAGGAAGATCTCCAAAAAGTTTTAGAAGAGAGACCATACCACTTTAACCAGTGGATAGTCATTCTGCAAAGGTGGGAAACAGTTATCTCCGAAGCCTTCCTATCAAAAATCCCTTTATGGGTGCAGGTTCAGGGTCTTCCCAAGCATTTCTGGCAGCCGACTATGCTTCAAACAATAGGAGAAGATTTAGGTGAGGTCATGGAGATGGATATCTCCCCGAACTATGCAAATATTAGAGTCATGCTAGATGGGCTCCAACCTTTAATCAAAGAGTCAGTGGTAGAGTTTTCTACTGGCTCGGAGACCCTTGTCTACCTGAACTACAAAAAGTTGAAAAACCATTGCCA